>NC_140009.1:1979997-2042497 GCF_964263955.1 Coregonus lavaretus | reverse complement strand
TGTAAAGCCTACCGGGAGAGGAGCAGCCAAGGGGTGGGGAGCAGCCAAGGGGTGGGGAGCGTCTGTAAAGCCTACAGGGAGAGGAGCAGCCAAGGGGTGGGGAGCGTCTGTAAAGCCTACAGGGGGAGGAGCAGCCAAGGGGTGGGGAGCGTCTGTAAAGCCTACAGGGAGAGGAGCAGCCAAGGGGTGGGGAGCGTCTGTAAAGCCTACAGGGGGAGGAGCAGCCAAGGGGTGGGGAGCGTCTTTAAAGCCTACAGGGAGAGGAGCAGCCAAGGGGTGGGGAGCGTCTGTAAAGCCTACAGGGAGAGGAGCAGCCAAGGGGTGGGGAGCGTCTGTAAAGCCTACAGGGGGAGGAGCCAACAGGTATATAACACACAGTTGCCAAAGCTACAAAAGAGCAAAATGAGATCTGTAAATAGCTAGGTAAGATACTAAAGTGGTGTGGAGTCTTGCTCTCTTTCCTTCCTCGAAGAACTGGGCAGAACCGTCTGTTTCGCTGCCGCTGAGAAACATCTTGATGCTGGTTGACGTGTCAATCATCTGCAAGTTAATAGCTGTCAGCAGTTCACACACCAAGTAGGCTACTGGGAAAACAAGCAGCACTTAAAGTAGCACCATCTAGCAAAAAAAAAGACACTACTTATCACTGCTGGAGATATCAGGAGTCCTCTAGCTATAGATTTGAAGCGCATAACCTACATGGCATTATAGAGTGCAACGTGCTGAGTCTTAAACAGATGTACCAACTCCATGGAGGAGTAAAACCAAGAGACAGACAAGGCAGTACGCAAAGGGGATTTATTAACTCAAAAATGGTTCACAGGTAGCTTGAGGAATCTTCATGTCGCAAAATAATGTTCTCACTGAAAATATAATAGATCATAATTTACTGCTGGGCAGAGAGAGCTTCAAACCTTCGGCATTGGGGTGCTGGATGGTCCAATGTTTGGCATGTCGTCCTCACGACTCTCTCTCTCTCCCCCTGTCTCCCCATGTGATGCTGCTGCAGCCCTAATTGCAACCAGGTGTACAAGATGTGCAGCTGTAGTCAATTAAGTCTCTGGAGAGCTGCCACACCTTGTAAGGAGTGGTTTAACCACCAGAACGGGCCAAAAGCAGGCCTTTCCCAACCCTTACACTCCTCAGGTGCTCACACACCTCCCACCCCAGCTTCAACCCGTGGGTTGTAGAGGCCGATAGCATCTCCGCTTGACCAGGCATCTATTCCAAGGCCATGGAACCCCTGGCTGGTGTTCTGCATCTCCTTGGTTCACCCTCTTCATGGGTCTGGTTTTCTGGCACCTTCTGGGTGACAAATGACAACGGGTTATTGAGAGGGTGGAAGTTCTCACCTCCAAGCGTCTGTGCCTCCTCACCAGCCTTCACATTCTCCTTTAAATGATGACCCGGTGCCCCCCTTAAGAGGCTCGCCTTCTTCCACTTGGGCTTCAAGGTTTCTGCAAAGTCTTGGGTTATCATCACAGAAATGTTCAGAAATGTTATTTTTACTTCAAGCCCCTTTTCTTTCATAGAGCCTTTTCTCTTGGTCACCTCCAGTCCTTCTTGCAAAACCATTTTTTGTATTTATTTCACCTTTATTTAACCAGGTAAGCCAGTTGAGAACAAGTTCTCATTTACAACGACGACCTGGCCAAGATAAAGCAAAGCAGTGCGATAAAAACAACAACACAGAGTTACATATGGGGTAAAACAAAACATAAAGTCAAAAATACAACAGAAAATATATATACAGTGTGTGCAAATGTAGCAAGTTATGGCGGTAAGGCAATAAATAGGCTATAGTGCAAAATAATTACAATTTAGTATTAACACTGGAATGATAGATGTGCAAGAGATGATGTGCAAATAGAGATACTGGGGTGCAAATGAGCAAAATAAATAACAATATGGGGATGAGGTAGTTGGGCGGGCTAATTTCAGATGGGCTGTGTACAGGTGCAGTGATCGGTAAGCTGCTCTGACAACTGATGCTTAAAGTTAGTGAGGGACATAAGAGTCTCCAGCTTCAGATATTTTTGCAGTTCGTTCCAGTCATTGGCAGCAGAGAACTGGTGGGAATGGCGGCCAAAGGAGGTGTTGGCTTTGGGGATGACCAGTGAGATATACCTGCTGGAGCGCAGACTACGGGTGGGTGCTGCTATGGTGACCAATGAGCTAAGATAAGGCGGGGATTTGCCTAGCAGTGATTTATAGATGGAGCCAGTGGGTTTGGCGACGAATATGTAGTGAGGACCAGCCAACAAGAGCGTACAGGTCACAGTGGTGGGTAGTATATGGGGCTTTGGTGACAAAACGGATGGCACTGTGATAGACTACATCCAATTTGCTGAGTAGAATGTTGGAGGCTATTTTGTAAATGACATTGCCGAAGTCAAGGATCGGTAGGATAGTCCGTTTTATGAGGGCATGTTTGGCAGCATGAGTGAAGGAATAGGAAGCCGATTCTAGATTTAACCTTGGATTGGAGATTCTTAATGTGAGTCTGGAAGGAGAGTTTACAGTCTAACCAGACACCTAGGTATTTGTAGTTGTCCACATACTCTAGGTCAGACCCGTCGAGAGTAGTGATTCTAGTCGGGTGGGCGGGTGCCAGCAGCGTTCGATTGAAGAGCATGCATTTAGTTTGACTAGTGTTTAAGAGCAGTTGGAGGCTACTGAAGGAGTGTTGGAGGTTTGTTAACACAGTGTCCAATGAAGGGCCAGATGTATACAAAATAGTGTCGTCTGCGTAGAGGTGGATCTGAGAGTCACCAGCAGCAAGAGCGACATCATTGATATACACAGAGAAAAGAGTCGGCCCAAGAATTGAACCCTGTGGCACCCCCATAGAGACTGCCATAGGTCCAGACAACAGAACCTCCGATTTGACACATTGAACTCTATCTGAGAAGTAGTTGGTGAACCAGGCGAGGCAGTCATTTGAGAAACCAAGGCTATTTAGTCTGCCAATAAGAATGCGGTGGTTGACAGAGTCGAAAGCCTTGGCCAGGTCGATGAAGACAGCTGCACAGTACTGTCTATTATCGATCGCGGTTATAATATCGTTTAGGACCTTGAGCGTGGCTGAAGTGCACCCATGACCAGCTCGGAAACCGGATTGCATAGCGGAGAAGGTACGGTGGGATTCGAAATGGTCAGTGATCTGTTTGTTAACTTGGCTTTCAAAAACTTTTGAAAGGCAGGGCAGGATGGATATAGGTCTGTAACAGTTTGGATCTAGAGTGTCACCCCCTTTGAAGAGGGGGATGACCGCGGCAGCTTTCCAATCTCTGGGGATCTCAGACGTTACGAAAGAGAGGTTGAACAGGCTAGTAATAGGGGTTGCGACAATTTCAGCGGCAAGTTTTAGAAAGAAAGGGTCCAGATTGTCTAGCCCAGATGATTTGTAGGGGTCCATATTTTGCAGCTCTTTCAGAACATCAGCTGTCTGAATTTGTGTGAAGGAGAAGCGGGGGGGGGCATGGGCAAGTTGCAGCGGAGGGTGCAGAGCTGGTGGCCGGGGTAGTGGTAGCCAGGTGGAAAGCATGGCCAGCCGTAGCAAAATGCTTGTTGAAATTCTCGATTATTGTAGATTTATCGGTGGTGATAGTGTTTCCTAGCCTCAGTGCAGTGGGCAGCTGGGAGGAAGTGCTCTTATTTTCCATGGACTTTACAGTGTCCCAAAACCTTTTGGAGTTAGTGCTACAGGATGCAAATTTCTGTTTGAAAAAGTTAACCTTTGCTTTCCTAACTGCTTGTGTATATTGGTTCCTAACTTCCCTGAAAAGTTGCATATCGCGGGGGCTATTTGATGCTAATGCAGTACGCCACAGGATGTTTTTGTGCTGGTCAAGGGCAGTCAAGTCTGAGGAGAATCAGGGGCTATATCTGTTCTTAGTTCTGTATTTTTTGAATGGGGCATGTTTATTTAAGATTGAGAGGAAATTACTTTTAAAGAACAACCAGGCATCCTCTACTGACGGAATGAGATCGATATCCATCCAGGATACCTGGGCCAGGTCAATTAGGAAGGCCTGCTCGCTGAAGTGTTTTAGGGAGCGTTTGACAGTGATGAGGGGTGGTCGTTTGACCGCGGACCCGTTACGGACGCAGGCAATAAGGCAGTGATCGCTGAGATCCTGGTTGAAGACAGCGGAGGTGTATTTAGAGGGTAAGTTAGTCAGGATGATATCTATGAGGGTGCCCATGTTTACGGATTTAGGGTTGTACCTGGTAGGTTCGTTGATCATTTGATAATTCAACCTTTTCAGAATAGAGCACACTGATGGCATCCCCCCTGCCTCCGCTCTGGTCAAAGGACATTGAAGGTCCATGACAGGTTTCTCAATTTCTGAACTTCCCTTTTTATTGTCACTTTCATTGTCACTCACCCCCACAGTGCCGTCTTGGACCTTTACCGCATGGGATTGGGGCTCGCTGTCCCCTGCTGGTGTACCTGATGATGGTTGACCAGTTTCTCTGGAGTTGGAAGACTCTCCCTCAGGCCCCCTGGTAACCAAGATCTTGGCAAAGTCACCATCAACCATCTCAATGAACTTGCCTGACCAACTCTCCAGCACAGTAACATGGTTAGTTACTTTGTCAGGCTTACTAGCTCTTCCATTCCCGTTTGACTGGGTGGATGACTGGCGAGGGCTTGACTGCCTCCTTGGCCTCCTCCTGTGTTTTAAAGGGGATTCTCCTTCTCTTCCTCTGGCTGCGCCTTTTTGTTCTGTGTCGTCTCAGAGGTTTGACCTGAGTGTGAGCCGATTGCCCCGACCGCCCTGTTGGGTTCTTTGTTTGACTGCCTTCTGTGCAAGTGCTCCACCTGCTGGCAGTTCTCTTCTGGGTTTTGGAGAGGAGACTCACATCGACCATGGCTAGACACTTCAGACTCTTTAAACCTCTCCCCTTCAGACCTCTCAACCCATGACTAAACTTCACTCACCAGAGTATTGGGCTGCTTCCCTCTTGGCTGGTAGCACCCTTCTATGGGCTCACCCCAGTCCCCGATGGGTCTGCCCACCCGTCTTCGATTTGGGAGCACTGAAACTTCCCTCGGTCTCTGCTGGATCCTTTGTACCGCCATCTCCTGGTCACCACTTCACCATCAGGGGACCTTGACACCTTTTCTGGGGAAATCAAAGTGAGAGAATCATCAGTAGAATGTGTTTGGACTGACCTGATATTCTTGTGGACCTTGTTGTCCTGGGAACCCCCTGTGGAACCATGCTCCGGTCCGGGTTTTCATTTTTGGAGTTCCTTTAACCTTTTCTGGCCTTGGGTTCTGGAAACATAGGCTGTTTGCTGGGAGACAGAGAGCACTTTCAAAACATGAACTGGACAATTCAGATACTTCTTCAGAGTCCCTCCCCGATGTCTCCGCCCTCGTGACATTTCTGTTACCCATTACATGAATCTTCTCATCTTGCTTAGCCTGTCTTGGGTCTTCACCCTTACCATCTGCAGCACTCACCTCTTCGGTCAAGGGCTGTTTAGTGATCCAGGTAGACAACTCACAGGAAGGAGCAAACATCATGTCCCCTGAAACAGGAAGTGGGGTTTGATCCCATCAGAGCTCCATCTCACCCCTGACTCCTAGGACTTACCTCAGCAGATGGCTGTGTTACTGCTCTTCACGCAGTTGCACCTCAAGGCTACTTCGTCTCTACTGCTCCTCTTTGAGCCACAAGGATACCTGCTCCCACTTGGCCCTCCAGGCCACATCAGATGTCTCCAGCCTGTGAACGACATCCTGCATTTTCATTGCATATTTCTTCCAAATGTGCTTTTACCTGGTGGTAGTGCCGTTGAAGCTTCGCCTGACTGCTTGCTGGTTGCTTTAGAAAGCTGACCCTCAAGATGACTCACTTCTCCGTGTTGACCCCCGCTTTTCTGTTTCCAGGTTTTCAGTCTCACTTTTCCTGTTTTTCACTTGTGATTGCAATTCAGAGGCTTTACCTGCCAGGTCTTCTTCTTCTTCTCCTCCATCAATGCCTGCACTCTCTGCTGGGCTTCCATCTCTTCATTACTTTTCAATTTACTTATGAGGCTCTTCGCTGCCTCCTGCTCAAGCCTTCTTGCTGCCTGCTCCTCTTCCAGACAGGCCTGCACATCTTTGAGGTGGGTCACTTCTCAATTACCTGGGCACGTTATCTCGACTTCTGCAGTTCCTGCTCTGTCTGCTTGGCCAGGACTCAAAGATAGCGTTCACTGACACTTTCTCTCACTTCAGAACCACCATGGTTTCAGCCTGAGCTGTACATTTGTCGAAGAGATACTCAACCTGTCTTGCAAAATCTTCCCTCTCCTCTTTGGCTTTGTGCAGGAGTACCTGTAGACTCTTCAACCTCATGGTTGACTCCTTGGTCTCCTCTAGTAGGTCCTGCAGCATCTTGCGCTTCTCCAGCTTGGCCGCTCCGTGTTGCTCTTGCTGCTTGTCCAGCGCACTTGTGGAAACCCCTGTTCCCTTTGAACTGGAGTGCAGCTTTTCTTCCAACGGAGCCAACATCCCAGCCTGGGCTTCTACTTGCAGCCCTGCCCTCTGCCAGCAGACCTCTAAACTCTAGGCCCTGGTTACCTGATCCCTGCACTCTTTTTCTGCACACTTGCGGACTATCTCAGAGACCTCCAGGTCCCTCTTCAGCTGCAGCATTCTAGCCTCTAATTCTTCTCGCCTGAGCTTTTCCTCTGTGAGCCGGGCGTTACTTTCCATGAGCTTCAAATTAGTGGATTCGGCTATTTCAGACACACCCGTTGCTGACAGGTGTATAAAATCGAGCACACAGCCATGCAATCTCCATAGGAAAACATTGGCAGTTGAATGGCCTTACTGAAGAGCTTGGTGGCATTCTACATGGCACCGTCATAGGATGCCACCTTTCCAACAAGTCAGTTCTTCAAATTTCTGCCCTGCTAGAGTTGCCCCGGTCAACTGTAAGTGCTCTTATTGTGAAGGGGAAACGTCTCGGAGCAACAACGGCTCAGCCGCGAAGTGGTAGGCCACACAAGCTCACAGAACGGGACCGCCGAGTGCTGAAGCGAGTAGCGCATAAAAATCGTCTGTCCTCGGTTGCAACAGTCACTACGAGTTCCAAACTGCCTCTGGAAGCAATGTCAGCACAATAACTATTCGTCGGGAGTTTCATGAAATGGGTTTCTATGGCCGAGCAGCCGCACACAAGCCTAAGAACACCATGCGCAATGCCAAGTATCGGCTGGAGTGGTGTAAAGCTCACTGCCATTGGACTCTGGAGCAGTGGAAACGGGTTCTCTGGAGTGATGAATCACACTTCACCATCTGGCGGTCCGATCGATGAATCTGGGTTTGGCGGATGCCAGGAGAACTCTACCTTCCTGAATGCATAGTGCCAACTGTAAAGTTTGGCGGAGTAGGAATAATGGTCTGGGGCTGTTTTTCAACCTCATTGAACACCATTGGGATGAATTAGAACGCAGACTGCGAGCCAGGCCTAATCGCCCAACATCAGTGCCTTACCTCACTAATGCTCTTGTGGCTGAATGGAAGCAAGTCCCTGCATTAAAGTCCCCGGCCACTAGGAGCGCTGCATCTGGATGAGCGTTTTCCTGTTGATTTATGGCCTTGTACAACTCATTCAGTGCAATCTTAATGCCAGCATTGGTTTGTGGTGGTAAATAGACAGCTATGAAAAATATAGATGAAAACTCTCTTGGTAAATAGTGTGGTCTACAGCTTATCATAAGATACTCTACCTCAGGCGAGCAAAACCTCGAGACTTCCTTAGTATTTGATTTTGTGCACCAGCTGTTGTTTACAAATATACACAGACCGCCACCCCTTGTCTTACCGGAGTCAGCCGTTCTATCCTGCCGATGTAGCGTATAGCCCGCTAGCTGTATGTTATCCATGTCGTCGTTCAGCCACGACTCGGTGAAACATAAGATATAACAGTTTTTAATGTCCCGTTGGTAGGATAACCGTAATCTTAGGTCATCCAATTTGTTATCCAATGATTGAAGATTGGCTAATAGGATTGATGGAAGAGGCAGTTTACTCGCTCGCCGTCGGATCCTTACAAGGCACCCCGATCTACGTCCACGATATCTCCGTCTCTTCCTCACGCGAATGACGGGGATTTGGGCCTTGTCGGGTGTCTGTATGATATCCTTCGCGGCCTCCTCGTTGAATAAAAAATCTTCGTCCAATACGAGGTGAGTAATCGCTGTCCTGATTTCCAGAAGCTCTTTTTGGTTATAAGAGACGATGGCAGAAACATTATGTACAAAATAAATTACAAATAACGCGGAAAAACACACATAATAGTACAATTGGTTAGAGGGCTGTAAAACGGCAGCCATCTTCTCCGGCGCTGTTCTGATATCATGGCTACAGACGTGAGTGCTACGGGTCGGAAGTCATTTAGGCAGGTTACCTTAGTGTCCTTGGGCACAGGGACTATGGTGGTCTGCTTGAAACATGTTGGTATTACAGACTCAGTCAGGGACATGTTGAAAATGTCAGTGAAGACACTTGCCAGTTGGTCAGCACATGCTCGGAGTACACGTCCTGGTAATTCGTCTGGCCCTGCGTCCTTGTGAATGTTGACCTGCTTAAAAGTCTTACTCACAGGTTTCTGTTTTTTGTGTATTATTTCTTGTTTGTTTCACCCAAAAAATTATTTTGCATCTTCAAAGTGGTAGGCATGTTGTGTAAATCAAATGATACAAACCCCCCAAAAATCCATTATAATTCCAGGTTGTAAGGCAACAAAATAGGAAAAATGCCAAGGGGGGTGAATAAGCCACTCTATATACTACATTTACAGTTTGATCTGTTGTGGCCACATTCATCTCGTGTCTGTGTGCACGACTGCATACGCGACTGAGTGTTGCGACTGGGTCTGCGTCTGAGTGTGTGTGTGTGTGTGTGTGTGTGTGTGTTCTAGAAGTATGTGTGTGTGTGTGTGTTCTAGAAGTGTGTGTGTGTGTGTGTGTTCTAGAAGTGTGTGTGTGTGTGTGTTCTAGAAGTATGTGTGTGTGTGTGTGTTCTAGAAGTGTGTGTGTGTGTGTGTGTTCTAGAAGTATGTGTGTGTGTGTGTGTTCTAGAAGTGTGTGTGTGTGTGTGTTCTAGAAGTATGTGTGTGTGTGTGTTCTAGAAGTATGTGTGTGTGTGTGTTCTATAAGTATAATACCCCTCTAGAGATTAAAGAGCAACATGGCACCATTCATCAGAACAGAGGAGCAGCAGCCTCTCTCTCCAATGCAGCCATTCATCAGTAAGCTCCTGTGGAAAGTATCCTTCATGATGAATTAATTTGCATTTTAGTCATTTAGCAGACACTCTCAACCAGAGAGACTACAGTAGTGAGTCATTTAGCAGACACTCTTACCCAGAGAGACTACAGTAGTGAGTCATTTAGCAGACACTCTTATCCAGAGAGACTACAGTAGTGAGTCATTTAGCAGACACTCTTATCCAGAGAGACTACAGTAGTGAGTCATTTAGCATACACTTTTATCCAGAGAGACTACAGTAGTGAGTCATTTAGCAGACACTCTTATCCAGAGAGACTACAGTAGTGAGTCATTTAGCAGACAATCTTATCCAGAGAGACTACAGTAGTGAGTCATTTAGCAGACACTCTTATCCAGAGAGACTACAGTAGTGAGTCATTTAGCAGACACTCTTATCCAGAGAGACTACAGTAGTGAGTCATTTAGCAGACACTCTTATCCAGAGAGACTACAGTAGTGAGTCATTTAGCAGACACTCTTATCCAGAGAGACTACAGTAGTGAGTCATTTAGCAGACACTCTTATCCAGAGAGACTACAATAGTGAGTCATTTAGCAGACACTCTTATCCAGAGAGACTACAGTAGTGAGTCATTTAGCAGACACTCTTATCCAGAGAGACTACAATAGTGAGTCATTTAGCAGACACTCTTATCCAGAGAGACTACAATAGTGAGTCATTTAGCAGACACTCTTATCCAGAGAGACTACAGTAGTGAGTCATTTAGCAGACACTCTTATCCAGAGAGACTACAGTAGTGAGTCATTTAGCAGACACTCTTATCCAGAGAGACTACAATAGTGAGTCATTTAGCAGACACTCTTATCCAGAGAGACTACAGTAGTGAGTCATTTAGCAGACACTCTTATCCAGAGCCACTACAGTAGTGAGTCATTTAGCAGACACTCTTATCCAGAGAGACTACAGTAGTGAGTCATTTAGCAGACACTCTTATCCAGAGCCACTACAGTAGTGAGTCATTTAGCAGACACTCTTATCCAGAGCCCCTACAGTTAGTGCATTCATTTCATCTTAAGATACTGTAGCTAGGTGAGACAACCACACATCATAGTCGTAGTAAGCACATTGTTCCTCAATAAAGTATGTTTCAACCAGGAGGAATGTGGGAAATGGGTCTTCAGCTAATTCAATACCATGATCCCCTGTGTGAAACAATGTGCTGATTCTGTTTTTTGAACAAAAATATAAACGCAACATGCAACAATTTCAACGATTTTACTGATTTACAGTTCATATAAGGAAATCAGTCAATTGAAATAAATTCATTAGGCCCTAATCTATGGATTTCACATGACTGGGAATACAGATATGCATCTGTTGGTCACAGAAACCTTTTTAAAAAGGTAGGGGCGTGGATCAGAAAACCAGTCAGTATCTGGTGTGACCACCATTTGCCTCATGCAGCGCGACACATCTCCTTCGCATAGAGTTGATCAGGCTGTTGATTGTGGCCTGTGGAATGTTGTCCTACTCCTCTTCAATGGCTGTGCGAAGTTGCTGGATATTGGCGGGAACTGGAACACGCTGTCGTACACGTAGATCCAGAGCAACCCAAACATGCTCAATGGGTGACGTGTCTGGTGAATATGCAGGCCATGGAAGAACTGGGACATTTTCAGTATCCAGGAATTGTGTACAGATCCTTGAGACATTATCATGCTAAAACATGAGGTGATGGTGGTGGATGAATGGCACGACAAATTACCATCGATAAAATGCAATTGTGTTCGTTGTCCGTAGCTTATGCCTGCCCATACCATAACCCCACCACCACCATGGGGCACTCTGTTCACAACGTTGACATCTGCAAACGGCTCGCCCACACAACGCCATATATATGGTCTGCTGTTGTGAGGCCAGTTGGACGTACTGCTAAATTCTCTAAAACGACATTGGAGATGACTTATGGTAGAGAAATTAACATTGAATTATCTGGCAACAGCTCTGGTGGACATTCCTGCAGTCAGCATGCCAATTGCACACTCCCTCAAAACTTAACACATCTGTGGCATTGTGTTGTGTGACAAAACTGCAAATTTTACACTGGCCTTTTACTGTCCCCAGCACAAGGTGCACCTGTGTAATGATGATGCTGTTTAATCAGCTTCTTGATATGCCACACCTGTCAGGTGGATGGATTATCTTGGCAAAGGAGAAATGCTCACTAACAGGGATGTAAACACATTTGTGCACAAAATGTTGTGCGTATGGAACATTTCTGGGATCTTTTATTTCAGCTCATGGAACATGGGACCAACACTTTACATGTTGCGTTTATATTTTTGTCTGCTACACTCCCTACAGAGTGGGGTAGTAGGCCCTGTGGGAACCCTGGTCCTGATCGTTGGGCGTTTTTAGTGTGCTAATCTCTATGTAGTAGTGTGTACTCCCATACCCCCCCCCACCACCTCTCTCTCCACCCTCCCCCATCTCTCTTTCCACCCCCCCACCATCTGTCCCCCCCCCCCCCCCCATCTCTCTCGCCACCCCCCCTCCCGATCTGTCTACCTCCCCAACATGTAACATATTCTGGTGAATTAATGATGATATTTGTGAGGAAGGAAAAAGGCTACAGACATAATCCTGCTTTCCATCCCATCCTGCATCCTCCACTGTATACAGGTAGGCAATATGATCCTGCTTGTTCTGGACTCCACAGAAGTGACAATGTGACATGATATCCCTAGTTGATATTGACTGCTAACATGATATCCCTAGTTGATATTGACTGCTAACATGATATCCCTAGATGTTATTGACTGAAGGACTCTCAGCTCCGAATGCAGATGGAAAACAGTTTATTTCTGGATCTTGCGTTTTGAAAATGCATCACCTTTGCGGACGTGCAAGTGCGTGCACGGTGGGTCGCCAGCTTTGAACCACTCCTTTTTGGGGGTCAAAAAGTTTGAGAACCACTAAGCTAGCGAACAGATTGCTGATATGCTGTACAGCTATAGGATCGGGTGCAGTGCAAACGTCAAATTGTAGGGAGAGAGTATTGACATAAATAAATATGCAGCTTAAAAAAAAGAATTAGTGATCAAGAATATTAACTGTTTACTTTGCAAGCTCACCAGCAATGGGGCATCAATCAACAATTACTAGAATAGGACTACTGGTCTTTTGGTATGCCAAAATTGCTTGAAATTGATAATTTAGTTTTGAAGCTTGTATTTGGAATTTGTTGTTAAAATGTATTATTACATAATTAAAATGCGTTGTAGACTAAATAATGAATAGGACTGTATGGTAGCCTCAATAAATGGACAGAGATTGTTTCTTTTATTTTTATTTCACCTTTATTTAACCAGGTAAGCCAGTGGAGAACAAGTTCTCATTTACAACTGCGACCTGGCCAAGATAAAGCAAAGCAGTGCGATAAAAACAACAACACAGAGTTACATATGGAATAAACAAAAACGTACAGTCAATAACACAATAGAAAATCTATATACAGTGTGTGCAAATGTAGCAAGTTATGGAGGTAAGGCAATAAATAGGCTATAGTGCAAAATAATTACAATTTAGTATTAAATTGTGACCTTGGGACTATAATGTTCTATCTGCACGAGATATTGAGCATCAGTTTTCACATCCCAGATCTAAGAACTGTTTTGTAGTGATTTATTTTTTCATAACCCATTGTCCTCACTTTAAAGGTACCTAAAGTACAGAGCATCAAAATCCTGAGACATTTGTACATTCCTTTTTTTAGAGGGGTGCAATAGCAGATAGAACCTTACGGCTCTGAAATGTCAATCTGTGTTCAGTCATGAGGTTCAAAATGTCAATCTGTGTTCAGTCATAAGGTTCAAAATGTCAATCTGTGTTCAGTCATAAGGTTCAAAATGTCAATCTGTGTTCAGTCATGAGGTTCAAAATGTCAATCTGTGTTCAGTCATGAGGTTCAAAATGTCAATCTGTGTTCAGTCATAAGGTTCAAAATGTCAATCTGTGTTCAGTCATAAGGTTCAAAATGTCAATCTGTGTTCAGTCATGAGGTTCAAAATGTCAATCTGTGTTCAGTCATAAGGTTCAAAATGTCAATCTGTGTTCAGTCATAAGGTTCAAAATGTCAATCTGTGTTCAGTCATAAGGTTCAAAATGTCAATCTGTGTTCAGTTATAAGGTTCAAAATGTCAATCTGTGTTCAGTCATGAGGTTCAAAATGTTAATCTGTGTTCAGTCATGAGGTTCAAAATCTCAATCTGTGTTCAGTCATAAGGTTCAAAATGTCAATCTGTGTTCAGTCATAAGGTTCAAAATGTCAATCTGTGTTCAGTCATGAGGTTCAAAATGTCAATCTGTGTTCAGTCATAAGGTTCAAAATGTCAATCTGTGTTCAGTCATAAGGTTCAAAATGTCAATCTGTGTTCAGTCATAAGGTTCAAAATGTCAATCTGTGTTCAGTTATAAGATTCAAAATGTCAATCTGTGTTCAGTCATGAGGTTCAAAATGTTAATCTGTGTTCAGTCATGAGGTTCAAAATCTCAATCTGTGTTCAGTCATAAGGTTCAAAATGTCAATCTGTGTTCAGTCATAAGGTTCAAAATGTCAATCTGTGTTCAGTCATGAGGTTCAAAATGTCAATCTGTGTTCAGTCATAAGGTTCAAAATGTCAATCTGTGTTCAGTCATAAGGTTCAAAATGTCAATCTGTGTTCAGTCATAAGGTTCAAAATGTCAATCTGTGTTCAGTCATGAGGTTCAAAATGTCAATATGTGTTCAGTCATAAGGTTCAAAATGTCAATCTGTGTTCAGTCATAAGGTTCAAAATGTAAATCTGTGTTCAGTCATAAGGTTCAAAATGTCAATCTGTGTTCAGTCATGAGGTTCAAAATGTCAATCTGTGTTCAGTCATAAGGTTCAAAATGTCAATATGTGTTCAGTTAAAAGGTTCAAAATGTCAATCTGTGTTCAGTCATAAGGTTCAAAATGTCAATCTGTGTTCAGTCATGAGGTTCAAAACGTCAATCTGTGTTCAGTTAAAAGGTTTAAAGTGTCAATCTGTGTTCAGTCATAAGGTTCAAAATGTCAATCTGTGTTCAGTCATAAGGTTCAAAATGTAAATATGTGTTCAGTTATAAGGTTCAAAATGTCAATCTGTGTTCAGTCATAAGGTTCAAAATGTCAATCTGTGTTCAGTCATAAGGTTCAAAATGTCAATCTGTGTTCAGTCATAAGGTTCAAAATGACAATCTGTGTTCAGTCATAAGGTTCAAAATGTCAATCTGTGTTCAGTCATGAGGTTCAAAATGTCAATCTGTGTTCAGTCATGAGGTTCAAAATGTCAATCTGTGTTCAGTCATGAGGTTCAAAATGTCTATCTGTGTTCAGTAATAAGGTTCAAAATGTCAATCTGTGTTCAGTTAAAAGGTTCAAAATGTCAATCTGTGTTCAGTCATAAGGTTCAAAATGTCAATCTGTGTTCAGTTATAAGGTTCAAAATGTCAATCTGTGTTCAGTCATAAGGTTCAAAATGTCAATCTGTGTTCAGTCATAAGGTTCAAAATGTCAATCTGTGTTCAGTCATAAGGTTCAAAATGTCAATATGTGTTCAGTTATAAGGTTCAAAATGTCAATCTGTGTTCAGTTATAAGGTTCAAAATGTCAATCTGTGTTCAGTTATAAGGTTCAAAATGTCAATCTGTGTTCAGTTATAAGGTTCAAAATGTCAATCTGTGTTCAGTTATAAGGTTCAAAATGTCAATCTGTGTTCAGTTATAAGGTTCAAAATGTCAATCTGTGTTCAGTTATAAGGTTCAAAATGTCAATCTGTGTTCAGTTATAAGGTTCAAAATGTCAATCTGTGTTCAGTCATAAGGTTCAAAATGTCAATCTGTGTTCAGTCATAAGGTTCAATCTGACACTTCTGAAGTAGACCGTTTTTAAGAAGACTGTAGCTATTTGAATACATAAATTTACATTTACATTTACATTTACGTCATTTAGCAGACGCTCTTATCCAGAGCGACTTACAAATTGGTTTATTCACCTTATAGCCAGTGGGATAACCACTTTACAATATGTTTTATTTTTTTTATTTTTTGGGGGGGTGGGGTAAGGGGGGGTAGAAGGATTACTTTATCCTATCCCAGGTATTCAAATGTCTCCGGAAGGTGGTGAGTGACTCCGATAGAATAACACTATTTTACCAAAATAGAGTCAGAACACATCATCCGATACATTAAGAAACGTATTATGATCATCAGACGAATTACTGTCATCACTGAACAACGAAGTGACAACATCATTTACTTGAAGGTTTCTGACAGTGTAGTTTTTTTTTGCTTGCATGCCGTTATCGCTGGGTAGACTAGCCTGGACCATACTTAGAGAGAGCTGGCAAAGACGTGTTCTGATTGGTCCGTCTGTATTTGTTCAGGCTTGCGATTGGATTGCAGATAGGATCTTATAGCGCCAAATTAAAATTGATTTATACAGATAGAACTTTCTAGTTTTTCATTTTTTTTCACTCAAAATGTATTAACTTCACAGACATGAAGAACCATCTAAATAAAAATGTCAGATAGAACCTTATAGTCCCAAGGTCTCGATTTGTAGTTGAACAAGTCATTGCATGTATAGATTTTTTTTTACTTGACTTGAGAGTAGTATGGAGAGAGAGATAGAGAGAGATACTGTAGTATGGACAGAGAGATAGAAAGAGATAATGTAGTATGGAGATATATATATAGAGAGAGATAGATAGAGAGAGAGAGAGATAATGTAGTATGGAGAGAGAGATAGAGAGATATACTGTAGTATGGAGAGAGAGATAGAGAGATACTGTAGTATGGAGAGAGAGATAGAGATACTGTAGTATGGAGAGAGAGAGATAGAGAGAGATACTGTAGTATGGAGAGAGAGATAGAGAGAGATACTGTAGTATGGAGAGAGAGATAGAGATATACTGTAGTATGGAGAGAGAGATAGAGATAGATACTGTAGTATGGAGAGAGAGATAGAGAGATACTGTAGTATGGAGAGAGAGATAGAGATACTGTAGTATGGAGAGAGAGAGATAGAGAGAGATACTGTAGTATGGAGAGAGAGATAGAGATACTGTAGTATGGAGAGAGAGATAGAGAGAAATACTGTAGTATGGAGAGAGATAGAGAGATACTGTAGTATGGAGAGAGAGATAGAGAGATACTGTAGTATGGAGAGAGAGATAGAGAGATACTGTAGTATGGAGAGAGAGATAGAGAGATACTGTAGTATGGAGAGAGAGATAGAGAGAGATACTGTAGTATGGAGAGAGAGATAGAGAGATACTGTAGTATGGAGAGAGAGATAGAGAGATACTGTAGTATGGAGAGAGAGATAGAGAGAGATACTGTAGTATGGACAGAGAGATAGAAAGAGATAATGTAGTATGGAGATATATATATAGAGAGAGATAGATAGAGAGAGAGATATATACTGTAGTATGGAGAGAGAGAGAGAGATAGATACTGTAGTATGGAGAGAGAGATAGAGAGATACTGTAGTATGGAGAGAGATAGATAGAGATATATACTGTAGTATGGAGAGAGAGATAGAGATACTGTAGTATGGAGAGAGAGATAGAGAGAGATACTGTAGTATGGAGAGAGAGATAGAGAGATACTGTAGTATGGAGAGAGAGATAGAGAGATACTGTAGTATGGAGAGAGAGATAGAGAGAGATACTGTAGTATGGAGAGAGATTGAGAGAGATACTGTAGTATGGAGAGAGAGATAGAGAGATACTGTAGTATGGAGAGAGAGATAGAGAGATACTGTAGTATGGAGAGAGAGATAGAGAGAGATACTGTAGTATGGAGAGAGAGATAGAGAGAGATACTGTAGTATGGAGAGAGAGATAGAGAGATACTGTAGTATGGAGAGAGAGATAGAGAGATACTGTAGTATGGAGAGAGAGATAGAGAGATACTGTAGTATGGAGAGAGAGATAGAGATAATGTAGTATGGAGAAAGAGAGAGATACTCAGTGGCGGCTCCTGAAAAAATTCTCAGGGGGGGCAATTTTTCTGATGATTTAGGTGACCTACACACATTTAAAAAAAGATATGTCCAGCAACAACATGAAGACAGGGGCAGCATTTAAGTCAATACCAGAAGCATTTATTGACTGATCTCAAAAGTGTTGGCTTACCAGGGTTGGTGGAGCCCTCAGTTTCATCTTTGCCTCGCAAAGCTAACTCAAACACTCCGCAAAACTTCACACACTGGATTAGCCGGCTGAGGATGTGGCGGTTCTTACTAATGTCGTAGTAAATATATTTGTTATAGTGAATATGGAATATGATATGTTGAGTAAAATGTTGTGCTAAGATCTATTTAGGTCAGGAGCTGGTTATAAGTTCTGTTCCTATCCAATAACAATGGACAAAAGGGTCCTATCTTGTCAGCCTTGTCAGTTTCAGTTCTCCAGTAAACTTGTGATTATCAACACTAACCTCATCGTTGTGGCGGCGGACAGCTAGCCTGTATCCCTCATCCAGTTGAGTGGGAATGTTCACTCTCCCCAAAGCAGACAATCTCAAACAGCTATCCATGTGGGTCTTTGACAGCTCATGTTTCTTAATCTTTCCTGAAAGATGGTGCATGTCCGTTACACACCAGTCGCTGTCCAAGCGGTGCTGTCTGCCGTGCCGCCTTCAGGGTGAAAGAGTAAGCAGGGGGTAGCAGAAGACTGCATTAGCTACATCGCAGCCTGCTAGCCAGGTTTTTCGTTCGTACCAATTTTTGGAAAATCCTCGGGTGTAGGACTTCCCCCCTTTAGTAGAAACCTGTTGAATTATTAAATTTGGTCTGGGAGGTCCTAATTGTTTCGTTGCCAATTTATCTTCATTTGTTCGCCGACAAAAAGGAACTTCTTTCAAAGACACAATCGAGTTGCACTGAAGCCTAGCCATTTTGATAGTAGTAGTGAATTGATTGATGAGGCTACCCGCTCTTTTCTTAGTTACGTTCATGGTTATGTTACGTATGACGAAAGCGCGTAAGTGCAAGCCCTCAGAAACCCATAGAGATTGTATTGAAAGCTCTGATATTTGAAAAAAATAGATTTTACATGGGAGTCTATGACAGACTTCTGGGCGATTTTCAACCTGACTGAAATCGCCCCAAAAGGGGGGGGGGCCATTTGAAGCACGACTTTAGCCTGATTGGACATTTAGTGGCACTGTGGCAGATCAGACGTCTAGATTACAACACTGATAACTACTGTTGCCGTGATATAATTGATTAGAAAAAAAATCCCTTCCTTTTCCCGTTTGGCAGTGCGTCGCCCATATCGCCCTATTGAACACACCGCCCCTGGAGATACTGTAGTATGGAGAGAGATAGAGAGATACTGTAGTATGGAGAGAGAGATAGAGAGATACTGTAGTATGGAGAGAGAGATAGAGAGATACTGTAGTATGGAGAGAGAGATAGAGAGAGATACTGTAGTATGGAAAGATATAGATATACTGTAGTATGGAGAGAGAGAAAGAGAGATAATGTAGTATGGAGAGAGAGATAGAGAGATACTGTAGTATGGAGAGAGAGATAGAGAGATACTGTAGTATGGAGAGAGAGATAGAGAGATACTGTAGTATGGAGAGAGAGATAGAGAGAGATACTGTAGTATGGAAAGATATAGATATACTGTAGTATGGAGAGAGAGAAAGAGAGATAATGTAGTATGGAGAGAGAGATAGAGAGATACTGTAGTATGGAGAGAGAGATAGAGAGATACTGTAGTATGGAGAGAGAGAGAGATACTGTAGTATGGAGAGAGAGATAGAGAGAGATACTGTAGTATGGAAAGATAGAGATATACTGTAGTATGGAGAGAGAGAAAGAGAGATAATGTAGTATGGAGAGAGAGATAGAGAGATACTGTAGTATGGAGAGAGATAGAGAGATACTGTAGTATGGAGAGAGAGATAGAGAGAGATACTGTAGTATGGAGAGAGAGATAGAGAGAGATACTGTAGTATGGAGAGAGAGATAGAGATACTGTAGTATGGAGAGAGAGATAGAGAGAGATACTGTAGTATGGAGAGAGAGATAGAGAGAGATACTGTAGTATGGAGAGAGAGATAGAGAGAGATACTGTAGTATGGAGAGAGAGATAGAGAGAGATACTGTAGTATGGAAAGAGAGATAGAGATACTGTAGTATGGAGAGAGAGATAGAGAGAGATACTGTAGTATGGAGAGAGAGATAGAGAGATACTGTAGTATGGAGAGAGAGATAGAGAGATACTGTAGTATGGAGAGAGAGATAGAGAGAGATACTGTAGTATGGAGAGAGAGATAGAGAGATAATGTAGTATGGAGAGAGAGATAGAGAGATACTGTAGTATGGAGAGAGAGATAGAGAGAGATACTGTAGTATGGAGAGAGAGATAGAGATACTGTAGTATGGAGAGAGAGATAGAGAGAGATACTGTAGTATGGAGAGAGAGATAGAGATACTGTAGTATGGAGAGAGAGATAGAGAGAGATACTGTAGTATGGAGAGAGAGATAGAGATACTGTAGTATGGAGAGAGAGATAGAGAGATACTGTAGTGTGGAGAGAGAGATAGAGAGAGATACTGTAGTATGGAGAGCGATAGATAGAGATAGAGAGAGATACTGTAGTATGGAGAGAGATAGAGATAGAGATAATGTAGTATGGAGAGAGAGAGATATAGAGATACTGTAGTATGGAGAGAAATAGAGAGAGATACTGTAGTATGGAGAGATAGAGAGAGATAGAGAGATACTGTAGTATGGAGAGAGATAGAGATAGAGATACTGTAGTATGGAGAGAGATAGAGATAGAGATACTGTAATATGGAGAGATAAATAGAGAGATACTGTGGTATGGAGAGAGAGAGAGATACTGTATTATGGAGAGAGATAGAGAGAGATAGAGAGAGATACTGTATTATGGAGAGATAGATAGATAGAGATACTGTATTATGGAGAGAGATAGAGAGAGAGAGAGATACTGTAGTATGGAGAGAGAGATAGATAGCGATACTGTAGTGTGGAGAGAGATAGAGATAGAGAGAGATAGAGAGAGATACCGTGGTATGGAAAGAGAGAGAGAGAGAGAGGGAGAGAGTTTCAATATGGTGTCTTAGGTTAGGGTGCAGAGAGATGGGAAAGCCAGAATGTTCTACCACAGGTACGTCACAACTGATGGAGATGAAGACAGGAGGAAAAACACACTGCAGTATGCATATACCCTATACAGACAAAAGCCAATGATTTTTGGGAATAACGAAAAACAATATTCTCAGAGAGATTCAGGGCTTTTTATAGAAATTCTTAGAAGTACGCCCTGCTCTATGAGTGAAGCAGCTCTATCAGCATCGACGTGGAGGGGGGCATCTTCCAGGCTGCAAAGGATGCTGGGATAGCACTGCTCTCAATCACCTACCGACCCTCACTCTGGTCGGCACACTTACCTATCAATCAATCAACAAATCAATCAACCAGTCAACATTTTTACAGAATCTACAGGTAAAGGCCAAAATAAAGGAAGCACTTGAGTAAATGAATGTCCATTTATTCATTAAATGAATAATTGATTCCTGACTGAAGCTTGTTTTGTATGGGAACCTAAATATGAAATGAAATTGGTGAGATTTGAAAATAATATGCAAAAACCAGCTCATGTGTTAGGGCGTGGCGCTTGCAGCGGCAGGATAGTGGAATTGATTCCCGGGACCACCCATACGTAAAACATGTATAGACACGTGACTGTAAGTGGCTTTGGATAAAAGCACCTGCTAAACGGCAGATATTATTATATTAAAAATAAATGTATAACAGATCCTTACGAGAACAACAGCACTGTAGATGAGTAGTTTGATGTAGCCTTCAGTAGGGGGCAGTGTTGATCTGTAGAGGCTCTGTTAAGTCTTATGGAGTAGAGAGGCCAAGCCCCCAAGACCCTGTCAGAAACATCCCCTAGACCCTGTCAGAAACATCCCTAGACCCTGTCAGAAACATCCCCTAGACCCTGTCAGAAACATCCCCAAGACCCTGTCAGAAACATCCCCTAGACCCTGTCAGAAACATCCCTAGACCCTGTCAGAAACATCCCCAAGACCCTGTCAGAAACATCCCCTAGACCCTGTCAGAAACATCCCTAGACCCTGTCAGAAACATCCCTAGACCCTGTCAGAAACATACCCTAGACCCTGTCAGAAACATCCCCTAGACCCTGTCAGAAACATCCCCTAGACCCTGTCAGAAACATCCCCAAGACCCTGTCAGAAACATCCCCAAGACCCTGTCAGAAACATCCCCAAGACCCTGTCAGAAACATCCCTAGACCCTGTCAGAAACATCCCTAGACCCTGTCAGAAACATCCCCAAGACCCTGTCAGAAACATCCCTAGACCCTGTCAGAAACATCCCCAAGACCCTGTCAGAAACATCCCTAGACCCTGTCAGAAACATCCCTAGACCCTGTCAGAAACATCATCTAGACCCTGTCAGAAACATCCTCTAGACCCTGTCAGAAACATCCCTAGACCCTGTCAGAAACATCCTCTAGACCCTGTCAGAAACATCCCTAGACCCTGTCAGAAACATCCTCTAGACCCTGTCAGAAACATCCCTAGACCCTGTCAGAAACATCCCCTAGACCCTGTCAGAAACATCCCCTAGACCCTGTCAGAAACATCCCCAAGACCCTGTCAGAAACATCCCCAAGACCCTGTCAGAAACATCCCCAAGACCCTGTCAGAAACATCCCTAGACCCTGTCAGAAACATCCCTAGACCCTGTCAGAAACATCCCCAAGACCCTGTCAGAAACATCCCCAAGACACTGTCAGAAACATCCCCAAGACCCTGTCAGAAACGTCCCTAGACCCTGTCAGAAACATCCCTAGACCCTGTCAGAAACATCCCCTAGACCCTGTCAGAAACATCCCCTAGACCCTGTCAGAAACATCCCCAAGACCCTGTCAGAAACATCCCTAGACCCTGTCAGAAACATCCCTAGACCCTGTCAGAAACATCCCCTAGACCCTGTCAGAAACATCCCTAGACCCTGTCAGAAACATCCCTAGACCCTGTCAGAAACATCCCCAAGACCCTGTCAGAAACATCCCTAGACCCTGTCAGAAACATCCCCAAGACCCTGTCAGAAACATCCCTAGACCCTGTCAGAAACATCCCTAGACCCTGTCAGAAACATCCTCTAGACCCTGTCAGAAACATCCTCTAGACCCTGTCAGAAACATCCCTAGACCCTGTCAGAAACATCCTCTAGACCCTGTCAGAAACATCCCTAGACCCTGTCAGAAACATCCTCTAGACCCTGTCAGAAACATCCCTAGACCCTGTCAGAAACATCCCCTAGACCCTGTCAGAAACATCCCTAGACCCTGTCAGAAACATCCCCAAGACCCTGTCAGAAACATCCCTAGACCCTGTCAGAAACATCCCTAGACCCTGTCAGAAACATCCTCTAGACCCTGTCAGAAACATCCTCTAGACCCTGTCAGAAACATCCCTAGACCCTGTCAGAAACATCCTCTAGACCCTGTCAGAAACATCCATAGACCCTGTCAGAAACATCCCCTAGACCCTGTCAGAAACATCCCTAGACCCTGTCAGAAACATCCCCTAGACCCTGTCAGAAACATCCCTAGACCCTGTTCGAAACATCCCCTAGATCCTGTCAGAAACATCCCTAGACCCTGTCAGAAACATCCTCTAGACCCTGTCAGAAACATCTCCTAGACCCTGTCAGAAACATCCCTAGACCCTGTCAGAAACATCCCTAGACCCTGTCAGAAACATCCCCAAGACCCTGTCAGAAACATCCTCTAGACCCTGTCAGAAACATCCCTAGACCCTGTCAGAAACATCCTCTAGATCCTGTCAGAAACATCCCAAGACCCTGTCAGAAACATCCTCTAGACCCTGTCAGAAACATCCCCTAGACCATGTCAGAAACATCCTCTAGACCCTGTCAGAAACATCCCTAGACCCTGTCAGAAGCATCCCCAAGACCCTGTCAGAAACATCCTCTAGACCCTGTCAGAAACATCCCTAGACCCTGTCAGAAACATCCCCAAGACCCTGTCAGAAACATCCTCTAGACCCTGTCAGAAACATCCCTAGACCCTGTCAGAAACATCCTCTAGACCCTGTCAGAAACATCCCTAGACCCTGTCAGAAACATCCCTAGACCCTGTCAGAAACATCCCTAGACCCTGTCAGAAACATCCTCTAGACCCTGTCAGAAACATCCTCTAGACCCTGTCAGAAACATCCCTAGACCCTGTCAGAAACATCCCTAGACCCTGTCAGAAACATCCCTAGACCCTGTCAGAAACATCCCTAGACCCTGTCAGAAACATCTACAAGACCCTGTCAGAAACATCCCTAGACCCTGTCAGAAACATCCTCTAGACCCTGTCAGAAACATCTTGGAGTCTATGTGTCTGAAATACATGATACGGTAATGGTGGTTAACCAACCACTCAGTATTGGCTTTTTAAAGTGTGAAAGGAAACTGAGCAGGAATTGACTATTTCAGCATTTTGGGATGTGAGGTTTTTGGGAGAGGAAGTCGGCTCAGGAGGAGGATGTGAGGGTGGTAGTGTAGTGTACCACAGGGCTGTGTAGTGTAGTGTAGAGGGAGGAGAAGGAAGAAAGAGCTGCCAGTACCAACTCAACCAGGGGTTGATGATGATGAAGAAACACTCTCTCTCTCTCTCTCTCTCTCTCTCTCTCTCTCTCTCTCTCTCTCTCTCTCTCTCTCTCTCTCTCTCTCTCTCTCTCTCTCTCTCTCTCTCTGTCTTCACAAGGTTTTCACACACTGTTGCTGGTAATTTGGCCCATTCCTCCATGCAGATCTCCTCTAGAGCAGTGATGTTTTGGGGCTGTTGCTGGGCAACACAGACTTTTAACTCCCTCCAAAGATTTTCTATGGGGTTGAGATCTGGAGACTGGCTAGGCCACTCCAGGACCTTGAAATGCTTCTTACGAAGCCACTCCTTCGTTGCCGGGCGGTGTGTTTGGGATCATTTTCATGCTGAAAGACCCAGCCACGTTTCATCTTCAAAGCCCTTGCTGATGGAAGGAGGTTTTCACTCAAAATCTCACGATACATGGCCCCATTCATTCTTTCCTTTACACGGATCAGTCGTCCTGGTCCCTTTGCAGAAAAACAGCCCCAAAGCATGATGTTTCCACCCCCATGCTTCACAGTAGGTATGGTGTTCTTTGGATGCAACTCAGCATTCTTTGTCCTCCAAACACGACGAGTTGAGTTTTTACCAAAAAGTTCTATTTTGGTTTCATCTGACCATATGACATTCTCCCAATCCTCTTCTGGATCATCCAAATGCACTCTAGCAAACTTCAGACGGGCCTGGACATGTACTGGCTTAAGCAGGGGGACACGTCTGGCACTGCAAGATTTGAGTCCCTGGCGGCGTAGTGTGTTACTGATGGTAGGCTTTGTTACTTTGGTCCCAGCTCTCTGCAGGTCATTCACTAGGTCCCCCCGTGTGGTTCTGGGATTTTTGCTCACCGTTCTTGTGATCATTTTGACCCCACGGGGTGAGATCTTGCGTGGAGCCCCAGATCGAGGGAGATTATCAGTGGTCTTGTATGTCTTCCATTTCCTAATAATTGCTCCCACAGTTGATTTCTTCAAACCAAGCTGCTTACCTATTGCAGATTCAGTCTTCCCAGCCTGGTGCAGGTCTACAATTTTATTTCTGGTGTCCTTTGACAGCTCTTTGGTCTTGGCTATAGTGGAGTTTGGAGTGTGACTGTTTGAGGTTGTGGACAGGTGTCTTTTATACTGATAACAAGTTTAACAGGTGCCATTAATACAGGTAACGAGTGGAGGACAGAGGAGCCTCTTAAAGAAGAAGTTACAGGTCTGTGAGAGCCAGAAATCTTGCTTGTTTGTAGGTGACCAAATACTTATTTTCCACCATAATTAGCAAATAAATTCATTAAAAATCCTACAATGTGATTTTCTGGATTTTTTAAAATCATTTTGTCTGTCATAGTTGACGTGTACCTATGATGAAAATTACAGGCCTCTCTCATCTTTTTAAGTGGGAGAACTTGCACAATTGGTGGCTGACTAAATACTTTTTTCCCCCACTGTATAGCTCCTATACTATCTCTGCTCTACTATAGAGTCCTCAAAGTCAACTCTGGACCTTTTTTAATTGTTGCCCTCTAATCATGGACTGATATAGACCTGGGACATCAGGTGGGTGCAATGAATGATCAGGTAGAAAAGAAAAGTAGCAGGCTCCGGACCTCGCAGGGTCAGAGTTCAATACCTCTGTTCAGGACAGGGCTGCAGGCTCCGGACCTCGTAGGGTCAGAGTTCAATACCTCTGTTTAGGACAGGGCTGCAGGCTCCGGACCTCGCAGGGTCAGAGTTCAATACCTCTGTTCAGGACTGCAGGCTCCGGACCTCGCAGGGTCAGAGTTCAATACCTCTGTTCAGGACTGCAGGCTCCGGACCTCGTAGGGTCAGAGTTCAATACCTCTGTTCAGGACAGGGCTGCAGGCTCCGGACCTCGTAGGGTCAGAGTTCAATACCTCTGTTTAGGACAGGGCTGCAGGCTCCGGACCTCGCAGGGTCAGAGTTCAATACCTCTGTTTAGGACAGGGCTGCAGGCTCCGGACCTCGCAGGGTCAGAGTTCAATACCTCTGTTCAGGACAGGGCTGCAGGCTCCGGACCTCGCAGGGTCAGAGTTCAATACCTCTGTTCAGGACAGGGCTGCAGGCTCCGGACCTCTGGTGTAGGGTCTGTTAAGGACAGGGCTGTGGTCTCATCTTATCCTAACTTTTTCAACATGTTTTAGGGGTTCAGTTTGAGCAAGCCGAGCCACAGGAGCATAATGAGTAGTAGTTATTTGGGATGCAAGGTGATTTGTACTGATCAGTGAGTCTGATTAATACAATGTTAGTAAATCTCAAACAAGCACCTTCTCTTGCCTCCCATTCCAGGACGTACCACACCCACCTGCTTCAGTTTGAAGGCGAGGGCGTTTGGCACTTTGAGAAGCTGGACGCCTCCACACATATCTCTCAGAAGCTAAAGTCCCAGCTCTCTGGCATACCCAAGATGCAACAGCGCCTATCGGATCTCTGCTGCACGCTGGGGGTGGACACCACCCTGTCAGGCGCCGGAGGAGAGGAAGGACGGGAGGAGAAGAAACAGGAGGAGGAGGAGGAGGAGGGGGAGGAGGGGGAGGGGGAGGAGGAGGAGGAGGGGGAGGGGGAGGAGGAGGGGGAGGAGGGGGAGGGGGAGGAGGGGGAGGGGGGGGAGGAGGAGGAGGAGGGGGAGGGGGAGGAGGAGGAGGAGGAGGAGGAGGAGGAGGAGGAGGAGAAGGAGGAGGAGGAGGAGGAGGAGGAGGAGGAGAAGGAGGAGGAGAAGGAAGGGTGATGAACAGGGAAAATAGAAGGACGTGTAGGATAATCATCTGAGGAGAGAGAGATGGATGCAAGTTGGATGGAGGTTGAAGAGGCTTAGGCCCTGCCCAGAAACAAGGTGGAGCTTCCCTCATATTAATAATACCTGTCCAATCCTGTCAGATATTCACACAAGTGCTTAGACCTAGACCCTGTCAGAAACTTGTTCATTATTGATATTTTTGATATTTTAAATCAAATCAGATCAAATCAAATTGTATTTGCCACATGCGCCGAATACAACAGGTGTAGACCTTACAGTGAAATTATTACTTACAAGCCCTTAACCAACAATGAAGTTTTAAGAAAAAAAGTGTTAAGTAAAAAGTTGATAAGTAAAAAATAACAATAACAAATAATTAAAGAGCAGCAGTAAAATAAAATAACAGTAGCGAGGCTATATACAGGGGGTACCGGTATAGAGTCAATGTGCGGGGGCACCGGTTAGTTGAGGTAATTGAGGTATTATGTAAATGTGGGTAGAGTAAAGTGACTATGCATAAATAATAAACAGAGAGTAGCAGCAGCGTAAAAGAGGGGAGGGGGGGCAGTGCAAATAGTCCGGGTAGCCATGATTAGCTGTTCAGGAGTCTTATGGCTTGGGGGTAGAAGCTGTTGAGAAGCCTTTTGGACCTAGACTTGGCGCTCCAGTACCGCTTGCCGTGCGATAGCAGAGAGAACAGTCTATGACTAGGGTGGCTGGAGTCTTTGACAATTTTTAGGGCCTTCCTCTGACACAGCCTGTTATAGAGGTCCTGGATGGCAGGGAGCTTGGCCCCAGTGATGTACTGGGCCGTACGCACTACCCTCTGTAGTGCCTTGCGGTCGGAGGCCGAGCAGTTGCCATACCAGGCAGTGATGCAACCAGTCAGGATGCTCTCAATGGCGCAGCTGTATAACTTTTTGAGGATCTGAGGACCCATGCCAAATCTTGAGTGGGAAAAGGTTTTGTCGTGCCCTCTTCTTTGTCCTGTAGTCCACAATCATTTCCTTTGTCTTGATCACGTTGAGGTAGAGGTTGTTATCCTGGCACCACACTGCCAGGTCTCTGACCTCCCTATAGGCTGTCTCATCATTGTCTGTGATCAGGCCTACCACTCTTGTGTCGTCGGCAAACTTAATGATGGTGTTGGAGTCGTGCCTGGCCATGCAGTCATGGGTGAACAGGGAGTACAGGAGGGGACTGAGCACGCACCCCTGAATGGCCCCCGTGTCTCAGCCTCCATTATCTATGCTGCAATAGTCTATGTGCCGTGGGGCTAGGGTCAGTCTGTTATATCTGGTGTTATTCTCTTGTCTTATCCAGTGACCTGTGTGAATTTAAGTATGCTCCCTCTAATTCTCTCTCCCTCTCTCCCTCCCCTCCCGGAGGACCTGAGCCCTAGGACCATGCCTCAGGACTACCTGGCCTGATGACTCCTGGCTGTCCCCAGTCCACCTGGTCGTGCTGCTGCTCCAGTTTCCACTCTTCTGCCTGCGGCTATGGAACCCTGAACCTGTTCACCGGACGTGCTACCTTGTCCCAGACCTGCTGTTTTCAACTCTCTCTCTCTCTCTCTACCGCACCTGCTATTTCAACCTCTAAATGCCCGGCTATGAAAAGCCAAGAGACATTTACTCCTGATGTACTGACCTGTTGCAACCTCTACAACCACTGTGATTATAATTTGACCCTGCTGGTCATCTATGAACGTTTGAACATCTTGGAGAAAAACCTGGCCTTAATGGCCATGTACTGTTATAATCTCCACCCGGCACAGCCAGAAGGGGACTGGCCACCCCTCAGAGAATGGTTCCTCTCTAGGTTTCTTCCTAGGTTTCTGCCTTTCTAGGGAGTTTTTTCCTAGCCACCGTGCTTCTACATCTGCATTGCTTGCTGTTTGGGGTTTTAGGCTGGGTTTCTGTATAGCACTTTGTGACATCTGCTGATGTAAAAAAGGACCTTATAAATCACATTTCATTGATTGATTGATTGTTACCTAGCCTTACCACCTGGGGAAGGCCCGTCAGGAAGTCCATGTGTGTAAAGCAGATGTAGAAGCACGAATTCTCTGGTCTGATGAAACCAAGATTGAACTCTTTGGCCTGAATGCCAAGCGACACGTCTGGAGGAAACCTAGCACCATCCCTACGGTGAAGCATGGTGGTGGCAGCATCATACTGTGCAGATGTTTTTCAGCGGCAGGGACTGGAAGACTAGTCAGGATCGAGGGAAAGATGAACGGAGCAAACTACAGAGAGATCCTTGATGAAAACCTGCTCCAGAGTGCTCAGAACCTCAGACTGGGGCGAAGGTTCACCTTCCAACAGGACAACGACCCTAAGCACACAGCCAAGACAATGCAGGAGTGGCTTCGGGACAAGTCTCTGAATGTCCTTGAGGGGCCCAGCCAGAGCCCGGACTTGAACCCGATCGAACATATCTGGACAGACCTGAAAATAGCCGTGCAGCAACGCTCCCCATCCAACCTGACAGAGCTTGAGAGGATCTGCAGAGAAGAATGGGATAAACTCCCCAAATACAGGTGTGCCAAGCTTGTAGCGTCATACCCAAGAAGACCCGAGGCTGTAATCGCTGCCAAAGGTGCTTCAACAAAGTACTGAGTAAAGGGTCTGAATACTGATGTAAATGTGATATTTCCATTTTTTATTTTGTATACATTTGCAAACCATTTTAAAACCCTGTTTTTGCTTTGTCAGTATGGGGTATTGTGTGTAGATGAGTGAGGTGAAAAAAACAATTCCATCGATTTTAGAATAAGGCTGTAACGTAACAAAATGTGGAAAAAGTCAAGGGGTCTGAATCCTTTCCGAATGCACTACAACCAGGTAAAAAATACCAAACTACGGTTCGCAATGCTCCCACGTAGGGAAATAGAGCCTGCGGTTCCCAATGCTCCCACGTAGGGAAATAGAGCCTGCGGTTCCCAATGCTCCCACGTAGGGAAATAGAGCCTGCGGTTCCCAATGCTCCCACGTAGGGAAATAGAGCCTGCGGTTCCCAATGCTCCCACGTAGGGAAATAGAGCCTGCGGTTCCCAATGCTCCCACGTAGGGAAATAGAGCCTGCGGTTCCCAATGCTCCCACGTAGGGAAATAGAGCCTGCGGTTCCCAATGCTCCCACGTAGGGAAATAGAGCCTGCGAGAAGAGCCCTGTGGCTTCAGGGTATTCAACGTGGGAAATGTGGGAACCCGGTGTTCAAGCAGCCTAAACATTTAATCACAGGTAAGACATTTAACTGGTTTAGTATAGTTCAGTCACTTTGTAACTCCACTCACTACTTGTAGCTGTATAGTCCATTTATTTGAGTTGTTGGTCCTGGCTAGCTTAATATTCCGGTCGGTAGCTAGCTAGCTAGCATTCTCTCAAGTGGCTGCTAGCGCCGTCATGAAAAGGGGCATGAGGGAAGCCCTACAATATAACGTTTTTCTAAGTAGTGAGAACGCTCGGGAGCAGGCAATGTTTTAAAGTCATCTTTAGACATGTTGTACTTTTCTCAAATGTCGTTTTGTAATTGACTAAAACAAGCAGACGACAAGAAAATTGCGTTTGAAAAATGTCAAGTTTTTGCTGTGAGCAAATTGGGTAACCTAGGTAACCACAGGTTGCACAGGTGGGAGGGGCCGCTACGTTCTATCTATTGGTTCTATTGCCAAGTTCACAGTGATCTTCAGGTCGGAAAGTCTGAGCTTTAGAAAAAGGCCTGAGTTCCCAAGTTGGATGACCGTTCAAAAATATTTTTCCCAGTCAGAGCTATTTTTTTTCCCCTGAGTTCCCGGTTGTTTTGAATGTGGCATATTCACTTTAATTTCAACTGAAATTTGGGCGGGGTCTGTTTCCATTTTGGTAAAGCATCCTTTCCCTGTGAAGTGGCAGGGCTATGATGGTCCAGTACAGACCAGAAGGCAACATCTCATTAGGACATCAACACATACAGGTAGCTGTTAGCTAGCTGGTACTCACTAGGTATCATCACAGATGGGGTTCCTGAACCAGGCAGAAGTTAGCTAACTGTGTTAGTAGTAGCTAGCCACTCCTAAGTCCTAACATAGCTAGCTAACTGTGTTAGTAGTAGTTAGCCACTCCTAAGTCCTAACATAGCTAGCTAACTGTGTTAGTAGTAGTGTTGGGATTTGTTTTCTCATAATTGGATCTGTATGTGATTAATAGCTTAGAAGGAATGCATTAATGAGGAGCATAGGTTTGAACTATACTGATATAAATTATTTCACATAACAGGCTGTGATTCATGTGAGGAACGTTAGGGGCTAGGATGAGATAAAACTTGCATTTCTTATAGATAAGACTTGTATTTCTCACAGATACGAACACTGCCTCTTTGTTGTCTGTGAACCGTCCTTGAACGTAGTACAGTGGAATGGTGTCTTTTGGGTGCTAACTCCACAGGTTGTTATGATAAACTTATGCCTGGCAACAGTGTGCAACAAATGGAGCGCCGAGGGGTTGGGACCAGCCCGTGCACCAACGGATTGGCTGAGTAAGTCTAAACCACGCTCAGTCTACTCTGATTGGCCAGCAGAGAGGTGGGAACTCTCTCTCTCTGTCAGAGTATTTGAGGAAGAACCTGTAACAATGGATCAGTTCTCTGTCTGCCCTGCGTGGTATTTCAGTGAGCCCGTATACAACCAACATACTTATCATACATACATTTTGCATATAATAAATTTAGCTTGGATTGAATATCTCTTCATTATGTTTTCTCTTATTCCAATACCAGATTTGAATTACGCAATTTCTAACAGTAGCTAGCCACTCCTAAGTCCTAACATAGCTAGCTAACTGTTGCCTAGTTAACTCACTTAGCTAGCTAGCTTGAGGTCAGCTAGCCAAATCTGATACAGTGTCCCTACATTGTTAGCTATCCAACAACTTCTGATGAAGTCATGATTATCCCCATCATTGCTGGCATGCCACTGGTGATGCTTATGAATGAAACGTCTAACTAGCTAAACGATTAAATGTTATCTTAATAGGGTTCTTTTTTTAACCTAACCTGTGTTTTTTTTTATTTTGTTAAACTTATTGTGGTCTCTCTTATGTTTGTTTGACAGATGAAGACGACCGTGGTGATGCAGAGACTGATCTTGAGTGTGCCAATGCCTCCGCAGCATAACTCCTGAGTGGCGCAGTGGTCTAAGGCACTGCATCGCAGTGCTAACTGTGCCACTAGATATCCTGGTTCGAATCCAGGCTCTGTCGCAACCGGCCGCGACCGGGAGACTCATGGGCGGCGCACAATTCGTCCAGGGTAGGGGAGGGAATGGCCGGTAGGGATGTAGCTCAGTTGATAGAGCATGGCATTTGCAACGCCAGGGTTGTGGGTTCAATTCCCACGGGGGGCCAGTATAAAAAAAATATGTATTCACTAACTGTAAGTCGCTCTGGATAAGAGCGTCTGCTAAATGACTTAAATGTAAATGTAAAATGTACTGACACTCAATGGGAGGTTTCACCACTGACGGATCACAGCTACGCGTCAAGAGAACCAGTCAACAAGCCCAACTGCCACAAACAAACCCAATGTGTTGGTGCAGAACCATTGAGCCACACCATCCTGAAGAATGACACTAGCTCAGTGTTGTATACCGGCCTTCCTCTTAGTGTTTTCTTTGACCATGTAGCATTTCTGCAGAAATTCTACACGGCTAACTTCAAAACACATATCACCTGATCAAATACTGATAACCATGATGAAGCTGAATCTACTCCAGGATATTTTTTTTATTTGACCTTTATTTAACCAGGTAAGCCAGTTGAGAACAAGTTCTCATTTACAACTGCGACCTGGCCAAGATAAAGCAAAGCAAATGATGATCGTGCTGAACGCTTCGCTGTGTCCCAGGGAGTAGCGAGCAGAATCCTTTCCTACTGGATTGACACACAATGGAGGAGCACATGAGGATCTACATTCCATGGTTGCCGAGGGAGACGATACAGAACACAATGCCTCAGTGCTTCATAGAGAAGTTCCCCAACACTGATACAACACATGGCCTAAAGACACGGTAAAGAGGTCAATCTAACTCGACCAAAACAATGGAATTGCCATGGAAACACGTGGGAGAAAGATCTCGAGTCTCCCCATTGCCCCCCCCCCAGCAAAATGACCCTACATTTATGTGTATTTCACACTATGTTGAGGTAAACATCTCAGTATAATACTTGTATGGATGTGTCACAGGCCGGCTCATAGCCTGTGGCAAAAATTAGGGGACATGAACAACAGGTATAGGCCAATCAAAAGGTTATTTATTGTAAACCAAAAACGATTAACTTTAAACAAAGAAAAAGGAATGAGGTGTGGAAATGTCATAATGTAGGGTGTAGGTAAGGTGCATGGATGCATGAATCTGTGTGTGTGAACATGACTGAGTGGAAACTAAGTAAACCTACAACGGAACAAACAAACCAGGATCATAACTGGAGGAGCAGGGAGAGAGAGAGAGGTTAGTGAAGCAGTTTTAAATACCCTGAGCCCAGGTGGCTCCAATCACACCAACTCCAATCACTAACGATCCTCCTCTGTCTTCAGGAGGAACCGCCCCTGCACTGCAGAGGGGCCGTGACAGATGTCAACCCCAACACACGTTAATGTCATCGTTACCAATCAACTTCATTACAGTTAAAAACGACTGAATACCACCACTGATTTCTAGTATGCTAGCTATGCTAACCAGTTTATACAAAACGGGAGTTAGCATTCACTTCTTCTAAACCTGAAAAGCGACAACATCTACATGTTATGCAGCGAAAATATATCAACATCGGACTCAAGTGACCACATTGTGGGCCTGTTACAATACATAAATCATGATGGATTTGAGGAATATCCACTTTGTTAGATCAGTTTTGTTGAATGTGAGCCATTCTGAATGTCTGCATTCCATTGACTCCATTTCCGCATCTTTGGAGACTACCTAAATATAGTTTCCATGTTGTCAACATTCTAAGCCAACCCCGTCTGTTTTGCCACATAGTTGCGCACGCATCTGTTTTGTTGCTAAACAACCAACCAATTTCATAGGTCACAAGAATTGATGAGTTCCCAGAACGTTAACGTCCCAAATAATAATATGCCATTTAGCAGACGCTTTTAACCAAAGCGACTTACAGTCATGCGTGCATACATTTTTGTGTATGGGTGGTCCCGGGGATCGAACCCACTACCTTGGCGTTACAAGCGCCGTGCTCTACCAGTTGAGCTACAGAGGCTCAGCTAATCAGGCTCACCCCTCACCGCACCTATCCGGGATCCTTGTACGTCCCTACCCTAACCATAACCTTAACCCTAACCCTAACCCTAACCATAACGTAAACCATAACCCTTACCTACACCTTCCCTAAACAATTTTAAACGTCAACTTCAACGGGGTAGGGACGTCCCAAGGATCCAGGATAGCACGGAGCCGTTGTAAAACACCCCTTATCCTCTACCATGTGTTGCATTGTGGGTCTTGTCCAACTCACTCAAGGGGAGTTTTCATACAGAAGCTCAACTCCGGCAGCGAAAAGCACAGCTACCCGCGGATCTACACTGTTTTGTGGGCAGGGGTCGACTCGACCCTCTGTCGGTCATTCATCCAATGTAAATACTACAAGGACCATCTATGTGAATGAGTTTTATTTCTGCAAGCGGTTGATTAAGAAAACGAACTTTCAGTCTACGGGAGGTAGGTCGCCTTTTCTGTGTAACGTGTAGCATGGCACCTGCTGTCATAACATTAAAGTGAATTGCTGAAACTGTCAAAAATAAGCTTGTGTTGACGTGTGAAAGTGTTTCTTTGGACTTATTTGGCGAAGGTTTACAATCATATGTCGGCACTTGCTGCTATTCCGAGCACTAAATAGTTTCTATTCTTCCACGCACGGACGATCGAGGTGTTTGCACAGGCAAATTGACTACTCACACCCCATATACATCACATTGAATTACTCAACTGAAATGACAACCAAACTAGCATCAAAAACCAGCAGTTCTGGTGGGTTTTTATGCGAACAACCTCTAGCTAATACTACGCGGGTATTATAAAGTGGTCAACTAGTTGGTTCAAAGCTAACTTTGTGTGAATGGCACCTGTTGTGGTTGTTTTATACTCCTGCCCACCTGTCAATGTTTCTGTGTTGTGATGAAGCTGAAGAGGTAATTAGGGGTTCAGCAGCTAAATTGGTGAAACCCTATTGTATTTGTTCTGGTTACATTTGACATTTTAGTCATTTAGCAGACGCTCTTATCCAGAGCGACTTACAGTTAGGACAGCGCAACATGGCTTGATGGTAAAGGACCAAATTATTATTATTATTATTATACTACTGGGTTCTCCCCCCCCCCCAAGTAAAAAAAACATGCAAATTCACCTGAGATGGTAAGGCCTAGGACGGCGCAACATGGCTTGATGGTAAAGGACCAAATGCCATGCCAATTGGCCACATGGTAAAGGACCAAATGCCATGCCAATTGGCCACATGGTTGCGATTTGAAGACGCAAACTTTGAAGTGGTTGAGCCCCTCACCCTGTGTGACCTAGTCATGAACTTTGGTACATGGGTCCCTTTCCTCACAAGCAACAAATTAGCTGAAATAAATAAATAATAAAATGAAGAAGGCATTAGGTCCACCATAGGACTAAAATAGATTTAAATAGTGGAGTAGCGTGGTGGCTTTTTAGTGAGTGTAGGGTTAGATGGTAGGGTAGTTGTTGATGTATTATAATTTTTATTTATTTTTTCAAGCAAAGTACAAGGACGTTATACTCCATTATAGTAGGCGTTGGTAACATTTATTGGACGCCGACCACCGTTAAACCTCATCGAAGAATAAGGTCCACCATGATGGATTTTCTTCCATTTTGAATTTTGTGAAAAACTTTTTTTAAACGCTACTCCTCTGGCACCAAAGTACCAATCTTCATGAAACTTGATATATGGCATCTGTGGACCAAGGTCTGTAAGCGCACTATAATCCAGGCTACTATGTCAAACAACATGGCCGCAACTGACCAATAAACTACCACGTGGGCGTGGTCTGTCACATTTAATGCATATAAATCAGTCACAGGTATTCGTATTGTAACCAAACTTGGTACACGTGTTGCAAACACTGAAGACTCAACATATTCAAGCACCTTCATATTGACCACCCAGTGGCGCTATAACGGACACATTTTTATGTCTCTTGATCTGTTTGACTGTAATAAAATTTGGCACACATGCTCAAGGGTGAGTAATGTATGGTTGAGTTTGGCCACATTGTGGTGCTGTTGGACAGAAAAAAGCATTCATGCAAGTTCATTGGGCTTATAACAGCCATATTGTTTCAGCTAGAGTCTTGGAAAATAGTGCGCTTGAAGATGTTCATTCAGAGATGCTGTATACCAAATTTGGAGAAGACGTTTAAAGGGTAGGTAGCATAAACGCAACCACATGCAACACATGGATTTGCATTAAAATACGCATCAAAAGCCTAGCTAGCTAACTAGCCTAGCTAGCCAACCACCACGGGCGACATAGCTAAGTAGTAAGCCAGAGAACAACTAGTCTTGAATAGGCAGGAACCCAAAGAACACAGCGAGAAAAGCCAGCAGATATAAAGTAGAGAGAGCGGAGACTTACCGATTGACTGCTTAGTTGGCTACCAAATTCAAAGAAAAGCCCAGGAGAGGCCTTCAGAGGGAGAGGCCGTTTCACCAGCCGAGGGAGAGTCGGCATGCTAATCCAATAGCGATATAGTGACGTAAAATCCACAAACTTTACCAGGTTTATCTCCATCACTGCTGACACTTGCGAGGTACCGGTAGGTCGGTAGGAAATAGAGGTTGCAGGTTTCACGTACACGCTCAGCACAGCACCTGGTTTCAGTTGGTCTCATTCCGAATCCTGCCTTCCACTGGTTATACTAAGCCATCGAAGTCCTCCGGGGTGAAACGAGCACCGCGTACAGTAGATGTGCCTGCGGTTCCCTTAATCCAATCCGCTCGCTTCAACCAGACAAACCGGTCCCGCTTCAAAGCTAGCTTCTCGTATTTTGGGCCACAAATGAGTCGTAACCCCGTTTTTGTGGGTTTTACTGCACTATGTTGGTATTACTGCACTAGCTACGAACGACTGAAAACTACCACAACGCTCGCTCGACTACGAAACGCACAGGAGAAGAGGAGATGCATTTATTCACATTAATTTATATAATTTTTGTACCAGCGCCAACCCTTGGTTTGGAATGTAATTACATGCTAGCACGGCTACTAGCTAGGGCTGGGCGGTATACCGTATTTTGCTATATATAGCTGTATTGATGCATGGACCGGTTTGGGTTTTTACTTTACCTTCTATAACGGTATTTCAATGTTTGGTTTGTTTAATGTGGTGTCCGTTTTTTATAGTTTACGCCGTCTTTAGCCTCCTCCTGCTGCATGCCGCTTCCCTCACCAAGCCCCGCCCCCGTCACACCAAGCCCTGCCCCCGTCACACCAAGCCCTGCCCCCGTCACACCAAGCCCTGCCCCCGTCACACCAAGCCCTGCCCCCGTCACACCAAGCCCTGCCCCCGTCACACCAAGCCCTGCCCCCGTCACACCAAGCCCTGCCCCCGTCACACCAAGCCCTGCCCCGTCACACCAAGCCCTGCCCCCGTCACACCAAGCCCTGCCCCCGTCACACCAAGCCCTGCCCCCGTCACACCAAGCCCTGCCCCCGTCACACCAAGCCCTGCCCCCGTCACACCAAGCCCTGCCCCCGTCACACCAAGCCCTGCCCCCGTCACACCAAGCCCTGCCCCCGTCACACCAAGCCCTGCCCCCGTCACACCAAGCCCTGCCCCGTCACACCAAGCCCTGCCCCCGTCACACCAAGCCCTGCCCCCGTCACACCAAGCCCTGCCCCCGTCACTCAAGGAGCGAGCAGTTGCTCGACCACGGAGTCATGAACACTTTCTTGCGGTTCTAAATGGTCAGATGGATGCAACAAGATGTTGGCGAAAAATGATGCTGCTTTCCACAAGCCTTCTACAATTACATCATTAGTTTGTGTATATTACTGTCTGCAAACTACTGTCTGCTAATTTAACTTTTCTTAGCAAGTTGTGACTAAAATAAATCTTGTTAGCCGCTAATGCTAATCGCTAGCTAGTTTGCTAAATGTACTAAGCGTTAGAGCAAACGCTTAGTTTGCTCCCGAGTGGCGCAGCGGTCTAAGGCACTGCATCTCAGTGCTTGAGGCGTCACTACAGACCGAGTGGAGCAGCGGTCTAAGGCACTGCATCTCAGTGCTTGAAGCGTCACTACAGACCCCCTGGTTCGATTCCAGGCTGTATCACAACCAGCCGTGATTGGGAGTCCCATAGGGCGGCGCACAATTGGCCCAGCGTCGTCCGGGGTTTGGCCGGTGTAGGCCGTCATTGTAAATAAGAATTTGTTCTTAACTGACTTGCCTGGTTAAATAAAGGTTACAAAATAAAAATGATAATAATTTAAAAAAACGTAGATGGCTAATTCAGCCTGGTGCTGGTGTAGGCCTAGATAAGCATATTGTTTGTGAAACTGTATCTTAAATCCGAGAGGAATAGGTCAAACATGCATATGTTAGCTGGCTGGCTGGCTAGCTACATGAGGTAAGAAAACATGGAATGTAACATCTAATTAGAATCCCCTGGAAACATTGACCAACACTTTGGTTCCTACCCTGTCAATTCCTCCCTGGCTTATTCATTCATTATCATGTCAAACAACAATGCATTCAAGGTGCTGCCCAGTATTAGAATAATCATTATATTTCCATGATTCTGACAGTTCACCAATTAACCAGTTAACTAGGCCTAGATGTTTTGCCCATGTCATGCAGCCCTGCGTGGCACAGTGTGGAAATGATTGCATTTTTGTAAATGCTGAAAATAATTGTTTTAAATTGGATTGAACAGTATAAAACAATCAGAATGGAGAAAGCCCCATTGAAATCATGTATAATTTGTGTTGCCACCCCAATGTTCCCTCCTCGCGACTGCCTCACAGAAGAAATATCAGCGCGCGCAGAGAGAAGCACGAGATTGCCAGAGTTGAGGATGGTGTTAAAGAGTTTAAGTATAGCCAATTGGAATGTGTGGTCTTTATATTATATAATTTCATTGAGGATACCAGCAACACCACAGGCCTTTTTGGGTTGGAGGGTTTGTATTTTGTCCTGTAGTTCATTCAATGTAATTGGAGAATCCAGTGGGTTCTGGTAGTCTTTAATAGTTGATTCTAAGATTTTGTATTTGATCATGGATATGTTTTTGCTGTTTGTTCTTTGTTATAAAGCCGGTTTGGATAGATAGCTCTTCGTGTTGTTGTTTGTTTAGAGTTTTCAAATTTTCCCAGAAGTGGTTAAATTCTATGGATTCTTCAAATACATTGAGCTGATTTCTGACGTGCTGTTCCTTCTTTTTCCGTAGTGTATTTCTGTATTGTTTTAGCGATTCACCATAGTGAAGGCGTAGGCTCAGGTTTTCTGGGTCTCTATGTTTTTGGTTGGATAGGTTTCTCAATTTTTTTCTTAGGTTTTTGCATTCTTCATCAAACCTTTTGTCATTGTAGTTAATTTTCTTAGGTTGTCTGCTCAATTATTTTTAGATTTGATAGGGAAGCTCAGAGGTCAAATATACTGTTTAGGTTTTCTACTGCCAAGTTTACACCTTCACTATTACAATAAAGTATTTGGTCCAGGAAGTTGTCTAAAAGGGATTGAATTTGTTGTTGCCTAATAGTGTTTTGGCAGATTTCCACACTACTTTCATTCCATCTATAGCATTTCTTAATATTATTCAGCTCCTTTGGCTTTGATGCCTCATGATTGAGTATTGCTCTATATAGGGTGTGGCAAGGGTTTGCTTGGGGTGGTCTTAGCTGGTTGGGGTGTGGCCAGGGTTTGCTTGGGGTGGTCTTAGCTGGTTGGGGTGTGGCCAGGGTTTGCTTGGGGTGGTCTTAGCTGGATGGGGTGTGGCTGGTGACGCTGTGGTCTGGGTGTAGGTCCTCTTGGCGTGGGTTCTCTAGTTGCAGGTCCTTCAGTCTCGCAGGACTGGGCGGGGTGTCCGTTGCTCCTGTGTGAGGTGCTGGGGCTACGGTTGAGGGAGACAGTTCTGAGCCCTCGCTCTCTCTCGGCTTACTAAGGACTTCAAATAGATGTGGTTTTTTTTCTCCAGATGATTAGCTTTGATATGGAGCGGAGCCTGGGAGGAGAGACTGTTGCTGTGTAGAAACCTCCCCCCAAACACACTCATCTTCTTCTACTCTTAGAGAGAGAGAGAGAGAGAGAGAGTGTCAAGTAGGATTGGTAACAGGCTGATTGGTCGGCTATTTCAGCCAGTAAAGGGGGCTTTACTATTCTTAGGTAGCGGAATGACTTTTGCTTCCCTCCAAGCCTTGGGGCACACACTTTCTAGTAGGCTTAAATTGTAAATATGGCAAATAGGAGTGCCAATATCGTCCGCTATTATCCTCAGTAATTTTCCATCCAATTTGTCAGACCCCGGTGGCTTGTCATTGTTTCACCTCTTCCACACTCACTTTACGGAATTCAAAATTACAATTCTTATCTTTCATAATTTCATCACATTTACTTGGATGTCAGCGTTTGTTGAATGAGCCATATGATCCAATGAATGATGGAGCTGAGTTTGCCTTTTTCCCAAAATGTCATTGAAGGTGCTCCAAAGCTTTTTACTATAATTCTTTGTAATTTATCTTTGTTTAATAGTGTTGGTTCTTCTTCTTTTTATTCAGTTTAGTCACATGGTCTCAATTTGCAGTACGTTTTGCCAATCGATTTTGCAGCCTTACTTATTTGCCATTCCTTTTGCCTCATCCCTCTCAACCATACAATTTTTCAATTCCTCATCAATCCCCAGGGATTTAACAGTTTTTACAGTCATTTTCTGAATGGGTGCATGCTTATTAGTAACTGGAATAAGCAATTTAACAAATGTGTCAAGTGCAGTGTCTGTTTGCTCCTCATTACACACCACGGACCAACAAATATTCTTTACATCAACAATTTAGGAATCACTACAAAACTTATTGTATGACCTCTTATACACTATGTTAGGCCCAGCCTTTGGCTACTATATACATTTACATTTTAGTCATTTAGCAGACGCTCTTATCCAGAGCGACTTACATTGTGATCACTACATCCAATGGAATTGGATCAAACAAATCTCTGCAGCATTAGTAAAGATATGCTCAATACATTTTGATGATTTAATTCCTGTACTGTTTGTAACTACCCTGGTAGGTTGACTGATAACCTGAACACGGTTGCAGGCACTGGTTACAGTTTGAAGCTTTCTCTTGAGTGGGCAGCCTGATGAAAGCCAGTCAATATTTAAATCACCCAGAAATTATACCTCTCTATTGATATCACATATATTATCAAGCATTTCACACGTTATCCAGATATTGACTGTTAGCACTTGGTGGTCTATAGCAGCTTCCCACCAGAATGGGCTTTAGGTGAGGCAGATGAACCTGTAGCTAGCACCGATATGACATTTTTGGCTGATACCTATATCTGATATTTTCCTTTCCAAAAAACCCGATACCGATATTTAAACATTTTTAGCAGCCTTTTAAGCATTCTAGTACAGTTAAATAGTTGAAACAAAGTGTCATATGTTAATTTGTTCAGTTAGGACCAGATTGTTTAATAACTTGTAACTGAGAAAAATGACAAATCCATGAACGTATTTTATCGCACAACAGATATTCATGACACAAATATTTTAGCTGCCCCCCCCCCCCCCCCCCCCCCCCCCGCGTGGTTCAGTTGTTGCTGGCTCTTCTTACTATCTAATATTGACTGTATGGAGAAACTTTCAAAATGCTTTGAAATAAATATTGGTTTAAACTAAAATGCAGTTAATCATTTTAGCTTTAACTGCTTGAATAAACGACTGTCTCTAGGCTATGTCATGAAGTGCTATAAATGGCATAACTTAAACTTTTCAAATGTGCTCAACTGGCTTGACTAGTAAAATGCGAGCAAATTTACAACACGTCATCTCATCTTTCATTTAGGAAATTAAAAAAATTAACAAAAGAACAAAAGTGCATCTTCATTCCTGGGAATAGTAGGTTCTGTCAGGTATGCTAGTATCTGCAAATAATGGGAAGGTGGGGGGGGGGTTAGTACATTTAATACAACATATTGCATTATTGGCAAATGTTGGCCGACGTAGTAACATAATAATCAAAACATATTTCTTTCACTTACCTGCTGTGTTGTTTCGTTGTTCATTTGGTCAGTCGTTCCATTCTCAACCAGGATTTCATCATACATGTCAAGCAGTGAAGTTTCAGCTCTGTCCGTGGCCTCTTGGGTCCTCTCAGCGCACTGTCACTGTGTCTGTTTCCATCTTGTCCAGCTGTGTCTGTAACATTTCACGTAAACCGTGTTTCGTGTCTGCATCGAAGTAGCGGTCCTTGTACCTAGCATCGAGCGTGGTGGCGGCACAGTAAAGAGGCTCAGAGAGAATCGCTTGTTCACAGCCTCTAGTAGAGTACTTTTGCAAGTTTCAACCCCACGGTTTGTGTCGGCAGTTATTTGAGCAGGCGTTTCAATGCCATGACCGAGGGTATCACATCTGCTGCAGTTTAGCTGATGAGCTTATTTCTCGAGTCAGTTGTTCGAATGGAGCTAGGTTCATGTTTTCAATGAGAGTCCACTGGTTTGTACTGATTGTTGCAGGTAACTCATAGTCGTCTGCTTACACGCCAAGCACTCGTTTTCGTTCCAGCAGGCTCTCCATCATGTAAAAAGTACTGTTCCATCTGGTGGAAACGTCTCGCTTAAGCCTTTTCGTTTTCACTCAAAGCTGCTCCTGTATTGCTTGCAGTTGACTGTATGCTAGCTGTGAGTGTTTAAAATGACCCGCTATCTTCCTACCTGTTGCCACTGTGTCAGATAATGCTGCGTTGTGCCAAAAACACCTTCTTTCACAGCCAGTTGCAGCGTGTGCAACTGGCGACTCCGCATTCTTCCAAAGCCTTTGTCATGTTACGTACATTATCACGTAGCACAGCCTGTGCTTTGTTCTTGGGGATTTTCCACGTTTCAAACATGTTCTCAAATGCCATTGAAGTGGCAGCAGCGGTATGAGAACCAGCACATTCTTGAGCGTGCAATACGGCTTTTCCTCAGTACGAAATCCTCGTCGACCCACTGTGCTGTCAGACTCAGCATGCTCATGGGGCTGACGTCGCTGGTCCAAATGTCAGTGGTGAAGCTAATAGCAGTGACGCTCATAGCAAGTAGCTCGTGGATGTGCGTTTCAACAATTGTGGTCCTCTGTAGCTCAATTGGTTGAGTATGGCGCTTGTAACGCCAGGGTAGTGGGTTCGATCCCCGGGACCACCCATACACAAAAAATGTATGCACGCATGACTGTAAGTCGCTTTGGATAAAAGCGTCTGCTAAATGGCTTATTATTATTATTATTATTATTATTATTATTAACAATACTTTGTAACTCCGGTAGGGCAACATCTGAAAAATAGTGCGTACCGGGGCTCGAGGTGCTCGACCAGTCGGCGAAAGCCAACATCATCCACGACAGAGAACGGTTGCTTGTTAAGGGCAATGAATTCCATTATCTTGGAGTTAATGGATTTCGCCTTTGAGTTGTCTAGCTGAAATGTTCTTACTCTTTCAAATGACTGCTGGACTTGGACTTGTTTAGTTGTTGGAAGTGTGTCGCTGAACATCTGGGTGTGATGCACTTTCAAATGAGTAATTAGGTTTATGGTATTGAAAGATTTCGCTTTCAACCCTCCTCTGGAAATAATAGCAGCACAAACGTTGCATATGGCCTTTCTGATATCTTCCTTTGAAACTTCAGAATAGATCCACACAACAGACATTGTGGGCTAGGTTAGGAATGCTGTGTAGCACTGTATTTTTTGTGGCGTCATTACGTCATCTACCTACGTTATACAGGTATGCACGTCAGCTTTGACGTCGGTTTTGCACATCCGCGTTAAACTATACATAGAGCCGATGTTGGCATTTTCAGCTAATATCGGCCGATTCCGATATGCTTACCGCTATATCGCGCATCCCTACCTGTAGCCATATTACTTCAACAGTATTTAACATGAGATGCTCTCTAATCTTTACAGGAATGTGGTTCTGAATATAAAACAGCAACACCTCCACCACTGGCATTTCTGTATCTTCTGTAAATGTTATAACCTTGTAGTGCTGTTATGATGAGTTTCTCGGGTATCAAGTAATTCATGATGTAAGAAGATATTTAACACTTAGCTGGGGAGTTCATATAAAAATGTAATAGGTACCGTGGTTCGATATAACAAACAGACAGTGCTTTGCCTCTTGCCATTTCCCGAACTACTGAACAAAGAACATATCTCAGCTTGATATAGCTTCGATTACACGTTTCTTCAAGAACTTCTGTTAACCATCATTTGGCACTCCCTTCTTTGATGGTATTACCCTGTACCCCAAGTCAGTATATAATATCTATCAATCAATCTAAGATAAACCACCAATAAGCTCTTTTGACATAATGGAATCCTTGGTATTCAGACTGTGCGGCGCCCAGTCACTTATCTACTAACTTTAACCTGATTCACACAACGTTATGAAATGACATAACAATTGCTACCCACTGGATCATCAAAGGTATTGTCTAAGTGAGTTTCAGAGATGGTCAGAATATGAATGTCATCTGTTACTAGCAAGTTATTAATTTCATGAACCTTTTGTTTCTTAAGCTACATATGTTAACGTGGGCTATTTTGAGCACTTTTCTGGGATGGTTGCTTGTTTTGAGCACTTTTCTGGGATGGTTGCTTGTTTTGAGCACTTTTCTGGGATGGTTGCTTGTTTTCATTGCTTTATTACTTAATTCTCATGTTATTTATGTTAGTGCAGGGTGAGCTGCACATAGTGGGCTTCCTACTAGGGCACACCAACTCAGTGCTAACAGCATAAATCTGGTTCATAGACACATGATTGCTGCATCCAATAGCTGTAGGATCAGCAGAGGCATTCAGGGCAGTTAGAGGGACATAAATTAGGTTACTTACATTGTGTCTTCCAACGCCCCTGGGATAATGTACATTTCCTAAAGCATTATGATGACTCAGCGACACAATGGTAGGGATTTAACTGAGCTGGGCTTGGGTCATTGATAAGTCATTGTCTCAACGCAGCCTTATAATGCTGTGATAGGATCCAGGAACCCAAATGATTTGAGTGGATCCCATCCTCCTTATAAAATGTGTTTTGTTTCCAAAAGGTATCGAAATGGTCAACAAAAGTTGAGCTGCAATAATCACATAGCCAGTTGTGAAGAGAAGGAATCCTGCTAAAGCGTTCAATACCACAATTCGGAGAGGGCACAGGGCCAGATATGATGCCATGATTCAGAGAGGGCACAGGGCCAGATATGATGCCATGATTCAGAGAGGGCACAGGGCCAGATATGATGCCATGATTCAGAGAGGGCACAGGGCCAGATATGATGCCATGATTCAGAGAGGGCACAGGGCCAGATATGATGCCATGATTCAGAGAGGGCACAGGGCCAGATATGATGGTCTTTTATTAGTGTCTAGCAGAGAGTCAATCAGCTCTTTTTAAATCCAGTTTCAACTGTTCAAAGCTGCCCTTCATAATGTAATTAAAACCACATGGACTACGATAGAATCGATTTGTCCTGGCGTAGTACATTCGGGAGCAGCTTAGTAATGTAATTTACTCGAGCTCCGGGATAGGACATTGTTCCTGGTGCAAAAACAGTCACATTTCTTAACATGGAGCTGCCCATAATCACAGCTGGTGAGAAAGACGAGGAAATGCACCCACTCCCACTCCCATGCTTCACAGGATGGTGTAGGCCTCCGACAGATGGAGAAGCCCCACTTGATCAAGAGCAGGAACGGAAGACTGCCCGTTCCATGATCTCGCCATCACGGTTGACAGCTCTGTTGTGTCCTCCTCCCAGAGTGCAAAGAGCCTTGGCGTGACCCTGGACAACACCCTGTCGTTCTCCGCTAACATCAAGGCGGTGACCCGATCCTGCAGGTTCATGCTCTACAACATTCGCAGAGTACGACCCTGCCTTACACAGGAAGCGGCACAGGTCCTAATCCAGGCACTTGTCATCTCCCATCTGGATTACTGCAACTCGCTGTTGGCCGGGCTCCCTGCCTGTGCCATTAAACCCCTACAACTCATCCAGAATGCCGCAGCCCGTCTGGTGTTCAACCTTCCCAAGTTCTCTCACGTCACCCCGCTCCTCTGCACACTCCACTGGCTTCCAGTTGAAGTTCGTATCTGCTACAAGACCATGGTGCTTGCCTACGGAGCTGTGAGGGGAACGGCACCTCCGTACCTTCAGGCTCTGATCAGTCCCTACACCCAAACGAGGGCATTGCGTTCATCCACCTCTGGCCTGCTGGCCCCCCTACCTCTGCGGAAGCACAGTTCCCGCTCAGCCCAGTCAAAACTGCTCTGGCACCCCAATGGTGGAACAAGCTCCCTCACGACGCCAGGACAGCGGAGTCACTCACCACCTTCCGGAGACACTTGAAACCCCACCTCCTTTAAGGAATACCTGGGATAGGATAAAGTAATCCTTCTACCCCCCCCTTACCCCACCCCCCAAAAAAAGTAATAATAATAATTGTAAAGTGGTTATCCCACTGGCTATAAGGTGAATGCACCAATTTGTAAGTCGCTCTGGATAACAGCGTCTGCTAAATTACGTAAATGTAAAGGTTGCAGACTCCAGGGCGGCGATAATATTTGTTGTTTGCATCCGCTCCAGGCCTCTCGTTGGGAGTGTAGACTGCTTTGCGGGAGGCTGCTGTCTTCGGCTTCCACGGCTCCTGACGTGACCATCATTGATTGCCTTTCTCCTCATGCTGTGCTCCTTCGACGGCGCTATCAGATGGGGGAGGAGAGACAGGAGATGGCTCCCCTGGCGAACGAACTCCGGGCAACACCGGCCAATTCGGATAACGAAAAACGACAAGGCGGAGATGCATCCAACAAGCGCGAACGCCGTCCAGCCACCGGCGTAGAAAAGGTAAACATTCCACTCTGTGTTTTCCCCAGTTTCTTACGTAGGCTGGCTACCTGCGTGATCAAGGAAGCCACCTCAAGCCTATAATCCTCAGCAAGCAAACAATTGCCACATTGGAACTCTGAGTGATCCAGTTTGTCCTGAAACAAAGTACAGTACTGGAACCGTTAATTTATTTCTCCAGACAAAGAGGGCTCCATTCGAAAACTCATCTGGAACTAACTTTGTTAGCTAACACCCAGTCACTCCAAAGATACAGGCTTCCTTCCTAAATCAGTTGCCGGAGAGGGAGGTAGCCGCTCAGGGATTTCACCACAAGCCCAATGGTTCTCTAGAAATCCTTTGATTTCCAATTAATGAATTATTTATCCTAATGATCAAAGGAAGGAGCTATTCCCTGGTGGTCCTGTTAGCTGGTAGCTAACCCTAACCCTGGTGGTCCTGCTAGCTGTTAGCTAACCCTGGTGGTCCTGTTAGCTGTTAGCTAACCCTGGTGGTCCTGTTAGCTGGTAGCTAACCCTAACCCTGGTGGTCCTGTTAACTGGTAGCTAACCCTAACGTTAGAATGGGCAAAACAACGTTGAGCGTGGTATGATCATCAGTGCCAGGCGCTGATTCCAGTGTCTCATAAATGGCCGTCCTCCAGTGCTTTTCACGCGCTACAATCTCTAGGCTCACACCTTCTAGAATCCATGCCCTGAAGAATTCAGGGTGTTCTGGAGGAAAAGGGGGGTCCGACCCGGTACTAGATGGGTGTACCTAATAAACTGGCCACTGAGTGTATGTCACCAGTAGTAAATGTAGCGTTAATCCCCGTCATTTGGGGTCTGGGGAAGGTAGCAGTGCATCCCTCATTTCTCAGAGCCAAAAAGCCAGTAATATACTCTATATGCTGGTTCTTTCGTTTTATTGTGCTAACATTACAGCAAAAACATCAGTCTATGTCTGGGCGTGTAAAGTGTGAGGAGAGAGAGGGAGAGAGAGAAGCCCTTGAACATGCCAACTGCTGTGCCCCCCCCCCCTCCACTTGTCAGATTCAGCCTACCCTGTCCCACACATAAAGATAGGAGGGGGAACTTCAGTGTTGATGCGCTCAAGGTGTCATTAAATATGTATGGGGTCTTTTTTTTGATGTATCATGCATAGTATCCCCCTCGGGAGCTCTGCAGGGCTCATCTCTCTCTGTCTGGCTGTCATCTGTCTCCATCTCTCTCTGTCTGGCTAGGGGGGGGGACCCTTTCATTTTTGTCTGTGGCTGTGAATACAGAGTTTTTGGACCACATGCCAAACTGGATATTCTTTCTCAAGGCTACTGATCCAGATCACGTTCTTTCCATTTGTTTTAACTTTTACGGCACCATTTTCTTTCTAACGTAGCTGCTGCTCACGCCAGCTCCCGTCAAGTTTCTCTCTTTGCTCAGCCTCTTCTGAACCATGATGATGTGTCTGCCTCATATTTCTGAACAGCTGAAGGCCATTATGAAGGCTACAACTTTCTGCCTGTTGTAACGGATATTGCGGTTGCGTAAACAGGACGCAGACAGTCCTTACACATTGCATTAACAATCTGCGTTTTCTGTGATTTAAAAAATAACATGAAATCGCTAATTACACTGTGTCAGTGTCTTGCTTGTGTTTGATATGCTGTCAAGTTAGCTGCATGTAACTCCCCACTTGAGTTTTGCATTGGGGCAAAAAACGATCTGCGAGTTTGTAGGATAATGTATTTCGTGTACAACATGTAAATAGCTGCATGTAGCCTAACTGAAAAAAGAACATGAAATCGCCTTATACCTACTGAGCAGGGCCCAAAAGTAACTTTTTGGTCCACCAGCCACTCAGATTTTTTACCAGCCAAAATATTTTAGCACCATAATTACAAAAAAAAAAAGTATATATACAACGGATGACCATGCTTTGTAAAGTTTCTAAAACAAGAAATGTAGACAGCAGAGTACTGCGTAGCAGCTATGTAGACAGCAGAGTACTGAGTAGCAGCTATGTAGACAGCAGAGTACTGAGCAGCAGCTATGTAGACAGCAGAGTAGCAGCTATGTAGACAGCAGAGTACTGAGTAGTAGCTATGTAGACAGCAGAGTACTGAGTAGCAGCTATGTAGACAGCAGAGTAGCAGCTATGTAGACAGCAGAGTACTGAGTAGTAGCTATGTAGACAGCAGAGTACTGAGTAGTAGCTATGTAGACAGCAGAGTACTGAGTAGCAGCTATGTAGACAGCAGAGTAGCAGCTATGTAGACAGCAGAGTACTGAGTAGCAGCTATGTAGACAGCAGAGTAGCAGCTATGTAGACAGCAGAGTACTGAGCAGCAGCTATGTAGACAGCAGAGTAGCAGCTATGTAGACAGCAGAGTACTGAGCAGCAGCTATGTAGACAGCAGAGTACTGAGTAGCAGCTATGTAGACAGCAGAGTACTGAGCAGCAGCTATGTAGACAGCAGAGTACTGAGCAGCAGCTATGTAGACAGCAGAGTACTGAGCAGCAGCTATGTAGACAGCAGAGTACTGAGTAGCAGCTATGTAGACAGCAGAGTACTGAGCAGCAGCTATGTAGACAGCAGAGTACTGAGCAGCAGCTATGTAGACAGCAGAGTACTGAGCAGCAGCTATGTAGACAGCAGAGTACTGAGTAGTAGCTATGTAGACAGCAGAGTACTGAGTAGTAGCTATGTAGACAGCAGAGTACTGAGCAGCAGCTATGTAGACAGCAGAGTACTGAGTAGTAGCTATGTAGACAGCAGAGTACTGAGCAGCAGCTATGTAGACAGCAGAGTACTGAGTAGCAGCTATGGAGACAGCAGAGTACTGAGCAGCAGCTATGTAGACAGCAGAGTACTGAGTAGCAGCTATGTAGACAGCAGAGTAGCAGCTATGTAGACAGCAGAGCAGCAGCTATGTAGACAGCAGAGTACTGAGTAGTAGCTATGTAGACAGCAGAGTACTGAGTAGCAGCTATGTAGACAGCAGAGCAGCAGCTATGTAGACAGCAGAGTACTGAGTAGCAGCTATGTAGACAGCAGAGTAGCAGCTATGTAGACAGCAGAGTAGCAGCTATGTAGACAGCAGAGTACGGAGCAGCGGGGGGGGGGGGGGGGGGGGTCGTCCAATCAACGGCTGCTGTTGTGGTGGTCTTCCCAAACCCCCCTGCTTGAATTTGGGACCCCAGATAGAACAGAACATTGTACAGTACCGTACCAAGGCTTTATTAGGTACTCTAACTGTTCCACAGCATCTTTGTGTGTGTGTGTGTGTGTGTGTGTGTTTGTGTGTGTGTGTGTGTATTGTGTGTGTGTGTGTGTGTACTGCAGCAGCAGCGAATACACGTCCTCTCCCATACGATCTCTTTTCCTGCCTTTCTCTGCTGTCCTTGACAGTGTTCCAGAAAGATACGTCTCCTTTCCTGCCTTGCACTGAGTATCTATCAGGTCCGTCTATACCCAGCAACTAGTTTCAGCTGCGTGCCGATTTTTTTTGTCCGAGCGAAGGGTCGGGGGCCGGAAAGTAATGATAATTTGTGACTACATTTCCCAATTGAGTCGTATGTACCATTTCCAAGATTGTCTTTTTGTACATTTTAATAAAAGAACAGACTCAGATCTTCAAAATGGTAATATCATATATATCATACACTACAGTTCGGGGAAACATGGGAAAGTTATTCCACCTTGTAGACAAGTCCTCTGTAGCTCAGCTGGTAGAGCACGGCGCTTGTAACGCCAGGGGTAGTGGGTTCGATCCCCGGGACCACCCATACACAAAAAGAAATGTATGCACGCCTGACTAAGTCGCTATGGATAAAGGCGTCTGCTAAATGGCATATTATTATTATTATTATATACACATATTATTATTATATATTATAAGTACCTGGAAATCCCCTTGACAGTTTTTCACTCTTGCTCAAGCTCTTTTTGAGTACTCTGCCGATTCCGCATCGTTCACACCCTCTTAAGCCACAAGTGTTGACGTGAGGCCATGTGCTAAACTGAGTGATGTAAGGTAGAGTAGCAAACAAGTGGTGAAAGTAGTAGCCGACAATAAGGAAAATCTCCTGGTAAAAATAACATTTAGTCCTTTGCCTATATCCTAATATGTTGTTGTTCACATTGTCTCTTGTAAACACACCATACCCTGAGTGTTCAAAACATTAGGAGCACCTTCCTAATATTGATTTGCACCCTGTTTTTTCCCTCAGAACAGCCTCAATTCATCGGGGCATGGACTCTACAAGTTGTTAAGAGCGTTCCACACGGATGCTGGCCCAAGTTGACTCAAATGCTTCCTACAGTTGTGTCAAGTTGGCTGGATGTCCTTTGGGTGGGGGACCATTCTTGCTTACAACATCGGCGGATATGTATACAATTCTTGCTGAAGTTTCTAGCCACAAGCATCAAGCAGACACTAGCTAACTAGGAAGGGCTCATCAGAAGAACTGACTCGAATCCGTTGGTCTTCACTCGACTCTCGCTGTGAGGCAAACTTCATTTAATTTTGACACTAGGCATGTCAATATAGCATCTCCTAGGGAGAAGTGCGGTTTATTTCCTGATCTCTGCTTGTCCCCCCGAACACTGGGAATTTGAAAAACGGTGCTTTCCTAGTTAAACAGCCACGAGACTGGAGATTGTGTCAGTCAGAGAGCTTACTACTGCCAGAGAACCTGTAGGGGGTAGAAACTATAGAAGAATGGCTGCTACTGCCAGAGAACCTGTAGGGGGTAGAAACTATAGAAGAATGGCTGCTACTGCCAGAGAACCTGTAGGGGGTAGAAACTATAGAAGAATGGCTGCTACTGCCAGAGAACCTGTAGGGGGTAGAAACTATAGAAGAATGGCTGCTACTGCCAGAGAACCTGTAGGGGGTAGAAACTATAGAAGAATGGCTGCTACTGCCAGAGAACCTGTAGGGGGTAGAAACTATAGAAGAATGGCTGCTACTGCCAGAGAACCTGTAGGGGGTAGAAACTATAGAAGAATGGCTGCTACTGCCAGAGAACCTGTAGGGGGTAGAAACTATAGAAGAATGGCTGCTACTGCCAGAGAACCTGTAGTGGGTAGAAACTATAGAAGAATGGCTGCTACTGCCAGAGAACCTGTAGGGGGTAGAAACTATAGAAGAATGGCTGCTACTGCCAGAGAACCTGTAGTGGGTAGAAACTATAGAAGAATGGCTGCTACTGCCAGAGAACCTGTAGTGGGTAGAAACTATAGAAGAATGGCTGCTACTGCCAGAGAACCTGTAGTGGGTAGAAACTATAGAAGAATGGCTGCTACTGCCAGAGAACCTGTAGTGGGTAGAAACTATAGAAGAATGGCTGCTACTGCCAGAGAACCTGTAGGGGGTAGAAACTATAGAAGAATGGCTGCTACTGCCAGAGAACCTGTAGGGGGTAGAAACTATAGAAGAATGGCTGCTACTGCCAGAGAACCTGTAGGGGGTAGAAACTATAGAAGAATGGCTGCTACTGCCAGAGAACCTGTAGGGGGTAGAAACTATAGAAGAATGGCTGCTACTGCCAGAGAACCTGTAGTGGGTAGAAACTATAGAAGAATGGCTGCTACTGCCAGAGAACCTGTAGGGGGTAGAAACTATAGAAGAATGGCTGCTACTGCCAGAGAACCTGTAGGGGGTAGAAACTATAGAAGAATGGCTGCTACTGCCAGAGAACCTGTAGTGGGTAGAAACTATAGAAGAATGGCTGCTACTGCCAGAGAACCTGTAGGGGGTAGAAACTATAGAAGAATGGCTGCTGCAAGCAGAGTTGGATGATAACTTTTATCAAGTGTTGTTGAATGATCATAATCACCTTTATCATAATCACCTTTATCAGAATCACCTTTATCAGAATCACCTTTATCAGAATCACCTTTATTCGCCAAGTACATTTACACGGAAAATGACTTAGTGAGAAGGTTAGGGTTAGGGTTAGGGTTAGGGTTAGGGTTAGCGATAGACAGAATACACTGAAAACAGAACATTCTGGAGTACGCGTGTATACAGTGCCTTCGGAAAGTATTCAGGAAGCGGTTTATTTTACTGGACCGATTGTACCCGATGGTCATGGTGCTTTCAAGACAACTGGGAACTCGGAAAAAACAAAGTGAAATCATGACGTCAGTGAACTTCGGGTCGGAAAGTCGGAGCTCTAGAAAGATGCCCGAGTTTCCGAGTTTGATGACCGTTCAGAACGATTTTCCCCAGTCAGATCTAGTTGTTTTCTTGAACGCACTGAAGTCGGAAGTCTGTTCCCAGTTGTTTTGAACATGGCAGTCTCAGCGGATGGAGGGTCTGCCTCTTCTTCTTTTCCTCCGGTGAGACTGCCATGTTCAAAACAACTGGGAACTCGGAAATTGCAGACTTCCGACTTCAGAGAGAGGGGACACCGTCTTCCACCTGATGGCAAAACTCAAGTCGCACCGTGTCTGCCTCAGGCACAAATTCACGTTCTTCCTGTGACCAGAGAAGGTGAAATACTCCATCAATATTAAAATTGACATGAGCTGCTAATAATAAAAATGCAGGGCTATAATACACTTGGCTACTTATTCATTGCAGCTGCAACGCGAGTGGAAGTAGAGAGAAGCGCGTTTTATGTTTTGTAATAGTGTTGAATAAAAGCAGTGTTGACAGCGCTGAATAAAACTTAGACGTGAACTCATAAAAACAGCAGCTCTATGCTGTATTCTTTTGACAGTTTCTTTCTGGTCATGGTTTTAAAAGTTATGAAATCTCACGTAGGCTAGTATCAAACTTCGCTGTGGCCGGGGTCGTGGAAGCCGTAGGTAGGCACAGTGATTTGAGATATCCGATTGGCCAGCGCAGTAGGCGCACTCGATTTAGCCACAGATCCCCCGGTCCGCGGGGTAGGTTCAGTTTGTCTTTTCAGACAAATGAAATGGTTCAAAATGGGAATACTTTGCGCAGGGCGTCTGAATCAAGTGCATCTACCGCCAACCCAATAAAAAAATTGAGCGCAAGCCTTTATGTCATTTTATCGTTGGCTTCTCAACAGAAATGTTTGGTGATCGACTAGGAATGCCTTGAAGATCGACCAATCGGTGACCACTGTTGTAGAGCAAGAACCTGCAGGAGAGAATCACTGCGTTGTTTGCAGAGAACCACAGGGTGTTGTCCAGGGTCACGCCAAGGTTCTTTGCACTCTGGGATAGGGACAATGAAGTTGTCAATCGTGATGGAGAGGCCTTGGAGCAGGCAACTCTTCCCCGGGAGGAAAAGCAGCTCCGTCTTGTTGAGCTTGGGGTGTTGGGCCAACATCCAAGCTGAGATATCTACCAGGCACGCAGAGATGCGTGTCGCCACCTGGGTGTCAGAAGGGGGAAGGAGAAAAGTAGTTGAGTGTCATCCACATAGCAATGATAGGAGAGACCATGTGAGGATATGACAGAGCCGAGTGACTTGGTGTATAGAGAGAAGAGGAGAGGGCCTAGAACCGAGCCCTGGGGGACACCAGTAGTGAGAGTACGTGGTGCAGACACAGATCCTCTCCACGTCACCTGGTAGGAGCGGCCTGCCAGGTAGGAAGCAATCCAAGAGTGTTCAGATCCTGAGACGCCCAGCCCTGAGAGGGTGGAGAGGAGGATCAGCCCTGAGAGGGTGGAGAGGAGGATCAGCCCTGAGAGGGTGGAGAGGAGGATCAGCCCTGAGAGGGTGGAGAGGAGGATCAGCCCTGAGAGGGCGGAGAGGAGGATCAGCCCTGAGAGGGCGGAGAGGAGGATCAGCCCTGAGAGGGCGGAGAGGAGGATCAGCCCTGAGAGGGCGGAGAGGAGGATCAGCCCTGAGAGGGCGGAGAGGAGGATCAGCCCTGAGAGGGCGGAGAGGAGGATCAGCCCTGAGAGGGCGGAGAGGAGGATCAGCCCTGAGAGGGCGGAGAGGAGGATCAGCCCTGAGAGGGTGGAGAGGAGGATCAGCCCTGAGAGGGTGGAGAGGAGGATCTGATGGTTCACAGTGTCGAAGGCAGCGGATAGATCTAGGAGGTTGAGAACAGAGGAGAGGGAGTCAGCTTTGGCAGTGCGGAGAGCCTCCGTGACACAGAGAAGAGCAGTCTCGGTTGAGTGACAAGTCTTGAAGCCTGACTGGTTAGGGTCAAGAAGATCATTCTGAGAGCGATAACGAGAGAGTTGGTCAGAGACAGCACGCTCAAGTGTTTTAGAAAAGAAAGAAGGGATACCGGTCTTTAGTTTGATGTCAGAGAAGTCGAGTGTTGGTTTCTTGAGGAGGGGAGCGACTCGGGCCATTTTGAAGTCAGAGGGGATGCAGTGGTGAAGGATGAGTTGTTGAGGAAAGTGAGGAATGGGAGAAGGTCTCAAGATGATCTGGAGAAGGGAGGAGGGCATGGGGTCGACCGGGCAGGTTGTCGGGAGGCCGGACCTCACTAGTCGCAGGATTTCATCTGGAGAGAGAGGGCAGAAAGAGGTCAAGGCGTAGGCTAGTTCTATGTGAGTGGGACCAGTGGACTCAATAGGCTGAGTGAGTGAGGAGTGGATGACGTCAACCTTCTTTTCAAAGTGGTTGACAAAGTCGTCCGCAGAGAGCGAGGGGGGAAGGATTAAAGAGGGAGGAGAAGGTGAAAATTGTTTCCTAGGGCTGGAGCGATAGGAAGTGGCTTTAGCATCGAATACAGAGGAAGAGAAGGTAGAGGAGGGAGTGAAAGTATGATAGGTCCTCCGGTCCTATCTCAGCCCTGTTCTTGTAAGCTCAATGAGTCACGGAGCAGGAGGGGATGGCCGAGCCTGCCGGGAGGAAAGGGGACAGTGCGAGTCATAGGATGCAGAAAGGTCGAGAAAGAGTTCAATATTGGTTTCATCAGACCAGATCATCTTGTTTCTCATGGTCTTGAGAGTCCTTTACGTGCCTTTTAGCAAACTCCAAGTGGGCTGTCATGTGCCTTTTACTGAGGAGTGGCTTCCGTCTGGCCACTCTACCATAAAGGCCTGATTTGGTGGAGTGTTGCAGAGATGGTTGGCCTTCTGGAATGTTCTCCCATCTCCACAAAGGAATTCTAGAGCTCTGTCAGAGTGACCATCGGGTTCTTGGTCACATCCCTGACCAAGGCCCTTCTCCCCCGATTGCTCAGTTTGGCCGGGCGGCCAGCTCTAGGAAGAGTCTTGGTGGTTCCAAACTTCTTCCATTTTAAGAATGATGGAGGCCACTGTGTTCTTGGGGACCTGCAATGCTGCAGAAATGTTTTGGTACCCTTCCCCAGATCTGTGCCTCGACACAATCCTGTCTGGGAGCTCTACGGACAATTCCTTCGACCTCATGGCTTGGTTTTTGCCTTTCCAAATCATGTCCAATCAATTGAATTTACCACATGGACTCCAATCAAGTTGTAAAAACATCTCAAGGATGATCAATGGAAACAGGATGCCACTGAGCTCAATCTCTCACTCTTCCCCTCTCTCTCTCTCGCTCTTCCCCCTCTCTCTCCTCCTCCTCCATCCCTCTCCCTCTTCCAGTGTGTGTCTTTGGGATAAAGGTTTGCAGTGCAGATTATAGGCAGTGTGTTAGACTGAGAGAGAGAGTTGTGTTAGGGGGTATAATAATGTGTGTCAGAGAGACTGAGAGGGGTGTGGCAGTGTAATTGGTGCCTGTGCTACACAGCTATATCAAAGCCAGCGGCATCTGTTCCAATGTGGCTCCCTATATTGGCCTACTAGAGCACACACAGACACTGTCATTTAGCTTGTTGTAAACCATTCTCTTGTAAAGGCCTCTATTAACTTTTGGACGGTTATGGAGGGATGCTACCAGAGGAGTGTGTGTGTGTGACAGGGTTTCTGGACAACGTGACCGGGAAGATTTAAATTGACCGGCCATTTAGAGAAATTTACCGGACCCGTATGCATTGGGTGCATAACCCATTAGGGTGTCCATAACCCATTAGGGTGTCCATAACCCATTGATTAAATTCTCGCCCACGTGGAAATTCTGTAAGAGTAATATATATGCCAATTATTTGATGATCCGACCACATTCTGTCCCCTATCAACACTTTTTAAACTTTTGGTGCCAGAGAGAATGACAAAGTAGTCAAGATGATTAGCTTGATTGAGCCTCTGCCATGTATATCTCACTAGATCAGGATATTTAAGCCTCCATATATCTACTAGTTCTAATGTATCCATGACAGTCATGATTTCCTTATGCGCATGAGGGTGATAGTTTGTAGTGTGATTTCCTTTACGGTCCATAGAGGTAGTTAAAACCGTATTTTAATGTCCCACCATAATAATAGAGTATTGTATTGCTTGTAGGGTTGATAAATTATTATATATATTTTCAAAGAAGAGCGATCATTATTTGGACCGTATAGTTTAATGAGCCATATCTGTTTATGGTCCAATAACATATTCAACATAGTGTACTGTAGTCTTTAGTGTACTGTAGTCTTAGTGTACTGTATTCTTAGTGTACTGTAGCCTTTATTCTACTGTAGTCTTTATTCTACTGTAGTCTTAGTGTACTGTAGTCTTAGTGTACTGTAGTCTTAGTGTACTGTAGTCTTAGTGTACTGTAGCCTTTATTCTACTGTAGTCTTTATTCTACTGTAGTCTTAGTGTACTGCAGTCTTAGTGTACTGTAGTCTTTAGTGTACTGTAGTCTCAGTGTACTGTAGCCTTTATTCTACTGTAGTCTTTATTCTACTGTAGTCTTAGTGTACTGTAGTCTTAGTGTACTGTAGTCTTAGTGTACTGTAGTCTTAGTGTACTGTAGTCTTTAGTGTACTGTAGCCTTTATTCTACTGTAGTCTTTATTCTACTGGAGTCTTAGTGTACTGTAGTCTTAGTGTACTGTAGTCTTAGTGTACTGTAGCCTTTATTCTACTGTAGTCCTAGTGTACTGTAGCCTTTAGTGTACTGTAGTCTCAGTGTACTGTAGTCTTAGTGTACTGTAGTCTTAGTGTACTGTAGTCTCAGTGTACTGTAGCCTTTATTCTACTGTAGTCCTAGTGTACTGTAGTCTTAGTGTACTGTAGTCTTAGTGTACTGTAGTATCAGTGTACTGTAGCCTTTAGTGTACTGTAGTCTTTATTCTACTGTAGTCCTAGTGTACTGTAGTCTCAGTGTACTGTAGTCTTAGTGTACTGTAGTCTTAGTGTACTGTAGTCTCAGTGTACTGTAGTCTTAGTGTACTGTAGTCTTAGTGTACTGTAGTCTTTATTCTACTGTAGTCCTAGTGTACTGTAGCCTTTAGTGTACTGTAGTCTCAGTGTACTGTAGTCTTAGTGTACTGTAGTCTTGGTGTACTGTAGTCTTAGTGTACTGTAGTCTTAGTGTACTGTAGTCTTTAGTGTACTGTAGTCTTTATTCTACTGTAGTCTTAGTGTACTGTAGTCTCAGTGTACTGTAGTCTTAGTGTACTGTAGTCTTTAGTGTACTGTAGTCTTTAGTGTACTGTAGTCTTTAGTGTACTGTAGTCTTAGTGTGTTGTAGTCTTAGTGTACTGTAGTCTTTAGTGTACTGTAGTCTTAGTGTACTGTAGTCTCAGTGTACTGTAGTCTTAGTGTACTGTAGTCTTTAGTGTACTGTAGTCTTTAGTGTACTGTAGTCTTTAGTGTACTGTAGTCTTTATTATACTGTAGCCTTTAGTGTACTGTAGTCTTTATTCTACTGTAGTCTTAGTGTACTGTAGCCTTTAGTGTACTGTAGTCTTAGTGTACTGTAGTCTTAGTGTACTGTAGTCTTTAGTGTACTGTAGTCTTTAGTGTACTGTAGTCTTAGTGTACTGTAGTCTTAGTGTACTGTAGCCTTTAGTGTACTGTAGTCTTAGTGTTCTGTAGTCTTAGTGTACTGTAGTCTTTAGTGTACTGTAGCCTTTATTCTACTGTAGTCTTAGTGTACTGTAGCCTTTAGTGTACTGTAGTCTTTAGTGTAATGTAGTCTTAGTGTACTGTAGTCTTTAGTGTACTGTAGTCTTAGTGTACTGTAGTCTTTAGTGTACTGTAGTCTTTAGTGTACTGTAGTCTTAGTGTACTGTAGTCTTTAGTTTACTGTAGTCTTAGTGTTCTGTAGTCTTTGTGTATTGTAGCCTTTAGTGTACTGTAGTCTTTAGTGTACTGTAGTCTTAGTGTACTGTAGTCTTTAGTGTACTGTAGTCTTAGTGTACTGTAGTCTTTAGTGTACTGTAGTCTTAGTGTACTGTAGTCTTTAGTGTACTGTAGTATTTAGTGTACTGTAGCCTTTAGTGTACTGTAGTCTTAGTGTACTGTAGTCTTAGTGTACTGTAGTCTTAGTGTAATGTAGTCTTAGTGTACTGTAGTCTTAGTGTACTGTAGTCTTTAGTGTACTGTAGTCTTAGTGTACTGTAGCCTTTATTCTACTGTAGTCTTAGTGTACTGTAGCCTTTAGTGTACTGTAGTCTTTAGTGTACTGTAGTCTTTAGTGTACTGTAGCCTTTAGTGTACTGTAGTCTTTCGTGTACTGTAGTCTTTAGTGTACTGTAGTCCTAGTGTACTGTAGCCTTTAGTGTACTGTAGTCTTTAGTGTACTGTAGCCTTTAGTGTACTGTAGTCTTTAGTGTACTGTAGCCTTTAGTGTACTGTAGCCTTTAGTGTACTGTAGTCTTAGTGTACTGTAGCCTTTAGTGTACTGTAGTCTTAGTGTACTGTAGCCTTTAGTGTACTGTAGTATTTAGTGTACTGTAGTCTTAGTGTACTGTAGTCCTAGTGTACTGTAGCCTTTAGTGTACTGTAGCCTTTAGTGTACTGTAGTCCTAGTGTACTGTAGTCCTAGTGTACTGTAGTCCTAGTGTACTGTAGTCTTAGTGTACTGTAGTCTTTAGTGTACTGTAGTCTTTAGTGTACTGTAGTCTTAGTGTACTGTATTCTTAGTGTACTTTAGTCTTAGTGTACTATAGTCCTAGTGTACTGTAGTCTTAGTGTACTGTAGTCCTAGTGTACTGTGGTTTTTATTCTACTGTAGTCTTAGTGTACTGTAGCCTTTAGTGTACTGTAGTCTTTAGTGTACTGTAGTCTTAGTGTACTGTAGTTTTTATTCTACTGTAGCCTTTAGTGTACTGTATTCTTAGTGTACTTTAGTCTTAGTGTACTATAGTCCTAGTGTACTGTAGTCTTAGTGTACTGTAGTCCTAGTGTACTGTGGTTTTTATTCTACTGTAGTCTTAGTGTACTGTAGCCTTTAGTGTACTGTAGTCTTTAGTGTACTGTAGTCTTAGTGTACTGTAGTTTTTATTCTACTGTAGCCTTTAGTGTACTGTAGTCTTTAGTGTACTGTAGTCTTAGTGTACTGTAGTCTTTAGTGTACTGTAGTCTTAGTGTACTGTAGTCTTTAGTGTACTGTAGTCTTTAGTGTTCTGTAGTCTTAGTGTACTGTAGTCTTAGTGTACTGTAGTCTTTATTCTACTTTAATATTTTCTACTGTAGTCTTTATTGTACTTTAGTATTTTCTACTGTAGTCTTTAGTGTACGGTAGTCTTTAGTGTACTGTAGCCTTTATTCTACTGTAGTCTTTATTCTACTGTAGTCTTTATTCTACTGTAGTTTTAGTGTACTGTAGTCTTTATTATACTGTAGTATTAGTGTACTGTAGTCTTTAGTGTTCTGTAGTCTTAGTGTACTGTAGTCTTAGTGTACTGTAGTCTTTATTCTACTTTAATATTTTCTACTGTAGTCTTTATTGTACTTTAGTATTTTCTACTGTAGTCTTTAGTGTACTGTAGCCTTTATTCTACTGTAGTCTTTATTCTACTGTAGTCTTTATTCTACTGTAGTTTTAGTGTACTGTAGTCTTTATTATACTGTAGTATTAGTGTACTGTAGTCTTAGTGTACTGTAGTCTTAGTGTACTGTAGTCTTAGTGTACTGTAGTCTTTAGGGTACTGTAGTCTTTAGTGTACTGTAGTCTTAGTGTTCTGTAGTCTTTATTCTACTTTAGTATTTTCTACTGTAGTCTTTATTGTACTTTAGTATGTTCTACTGTAGTCTTTAGTGTACTGTAGTATTTAGTATACTGTAGCCTTTATTCTACTGTAGTCTTTATTCTACTGTAGTCTTTATACTACTGTAGTCTTAGTGTACTGTAGTCTTTAGTATACTGTAGTCTTTATTCTACTGTAGTCTTAGTGTACTGTAGTCTTTAGTGTACTGTAGTATTGTGTACTGTAGTCTTTATTCTACTGTAGTCTTAGTGTACTGTAGTCTTAGTGTACTGTAGTCTTTAGGGTACTGTAGTCTTTAGTGTACTGTAGTCTTAGTGTTCTGTAGTCTTTATTCTACTTTAGTATTTTCTACTGTAGTCTTTATTGTACTTTAGTATGTTCTACTGTAGTCTTTAGTGTACTGTAGTATTTAGTATACTGTAGTCTTTATTCTACTGTAGTCTTTATACTACTGTAGTCTTAGTGTACTGTAGTCTTTAGTATACTGTAGTCTTTATTCTACTGTAGTCTTAGTGTACTGTAGTCTTTAGTGTACTGTAGTCTTTAGTGTACTGTAGTCTTTATTCTACTGTAGTCTTTAGTGTACTGTAGTCTTTATTCTACTGTAGTCTTTATTCTACTGTGGTCTTTATTCTACTGTAGTCTTGTTTACTGTAGTCTTTATACTACTGTCCCTGTCCCCTTACCCCTAAACATATCTACCTCCATCACTCCAGTATCCCTGCACATTGTTAATATGGTACTGGAACTGACCCTGTAAATAGTATGCTATACTTACTTATTGTGTTCGTCATATTTCATCTTATTTCTCGTGTTATTGTTTTATAGTATTACATTGTTATTGATTATTGCGTTGTTGGGTTTTGAGTTTGCAATAAAAGGTATTTCACTGTACTTGTGCATGTGACATTAAAACTTGAAAGACGCTGCATTTTTGAAACAAGTGACACCAAGAAGGAAGGCGCTGCAAAGTAAGTGCTTTTTAAAGGAACCAGTACCAAGATACATGATGACAGGCACCAAAGGAGTTTAACCAGAATAACTATGCTACAATTCATTTAATTTACCGGTATGCAGCACATCAGATAGCGTACAATGCTGATAATAAGGTTACATAAAATGTATTGTCATTAGAATTTTGACCAGACTCCACTGACATCATCATCATCCTATTGGCTGCATCAAATGTGATAGGAAGTGTTTTTCTGAATGTGATGAAACTGGTGGTGGTTGAACAGGAGTTTAAAGTGTCCCAAAATGGGTCCCTATCATTATCAAGTGCACTACCAGCTGGTCGGAAGTAGTGTAGCATTTCAGACGTACCCTAGAGTTCCTGCAGTAATGAACTCATAAACATTCTCTCTCTCTTCTCTCCTCTCTCTCTCTTTTCTGGTATGCTGCTCAATCACAACCTCATGACAGACATTTGACTGGAATCAATAGGCCTTACTTGAGTCCCAAATGGCACCTTATTCTCTATATAGTGCACTACTTTTGACCAGGGCTCAATAGGGTGCTGTTAGGGACACAGATCTGCACTCATACCCACTCTCTGTTTCCTCCTGCCTGCTGTTGAAACACATGTTGTCCCCTATCCCCTATACAAAGGACCACCTTTTACCAGAGCCTCAAAAGTAGTGCACAATGCAGGGAATCGGGTGCCATTTGGGACAAACTGAGTCCTGTAATGTTCAACAACACGTAGTTCAAACTGACTGGCTGGCGGACC
>NC_140009.1:1971520-1979797 GCF_964263955.1 Coregonus lavaretus | reverse complement strand
GCAGTAGTATGTAGAGCAGTAGCAGCAGTATGTAGAGCAGCAGTATGTAGAGCAGTAACAGCAGTATGTAGAGCAGTAGTATGTAGAGCAGTAGCAGCAGTATGTAGAGCAGTAACAGCAGTATGTAGAGCAGTAACAGCAGTATGTAGAGCAGTAGCAGTAGTATGTAGAGCAGTAGCAGCAGTATGTAGAGCAGTAACAGCAGTATGTAGAGCAGTAGCAGTAGTATGTAGAGCAGTAGCAGCAGTATGTAGAGCAGTAACAGCAGTATGTAGAGCAGTAGCAGTAGTATGTAGAGCAGCAGTATGTAGAGCAGTAACAGCAGTATGTAGAGCAGTAGCAGTAGTATGTAGAGCAGCAGTATGTAGAGCAGTAACAGCAGTATGTAGAGCAGCAGTATGTAGAGCAGTAGCAGTAGTATGTAGAGCAGTAGCAGCAGTATGTAGAGAAGTAGCAGCAGTATGTAGAGCAGCAGTATGTAGAGCAGTAGCAGCAGTATGTAGAGCAGTAACAGCAGTATGTAGAGCAGCAGTATGTAGAGCAGTAACAGCAGTATGTAGAGCAGTAGCAGCAGTATGTAGAGCAGCAGTATGTAGAGCAGTAGCAGCAGTATGTAGAGCAGTAACAGCAGTATGTAGAGCAGCAGTATGTAGAGCAGTAACAGCAGTATGTAGAACAGTAACAGCAGTATGTAGAGCAGTAACAGCAGTATGTAGAGCAGTAACAGCAGTATGTAGAGCAGTAACAGCAGTATGTAGAGCAGCAGTATGTAGAGCAGTAACAGCAGTATGTAGAGCAGTAACAGCAGTATGTAGAGCAGTAGCAGCAGTATGTAGAGCAGCAGTATGTAGAGCAGTAACAGCAGTATGTAGAGCAGTAGCAGTAGTATGTAGAGCAGTAGCAGCAGTATGTAGAGCAGTAACAGCAGTATGTAGAGCAGTAACAGCAGTATGTAGAGCAGTAGCAGTAGTATGTAGAGCAGTAGCAGCAGTATGTAGAGCAGTAACAGCAGTATGTAGAGCAGTAGCAGTAGTATGTAGAGCAGTAGCAGCAGTATGTAGAGCAGTAACAGCAGTATGTAGAGCAGTAGCAGTAGTATGTAGAGCAGCAGTATGTAGAGCAGTAACAGCAGTATGTAGAGCAGTAGCAGTAGTATGTAGAGCAGCAGTATGTAGAGCAGCAGTATGTAGAGCAGTAGTATGTAGAGCAGTAGTATGTAGAGCAGCAGTATGTAGAGCAGCAGTATGTAGAGCAGTAACAGCAGTATGTAGTGCAGCAGTATGTAGAGCAGTAGCAGTAGTATGTAGAGCAGTAGCAGTAGTATGTAGAGCAGTAGCAGCAGTATGTAGAGCAGTAGCAGCAGTATGTAGAGCAGCAGTATGTAGAGCAGCAGTATGTAGAGCAGTAACAGCAGTATGTAGAGCAGTAGCAGTAGTATGTAGAGCAGTAGCAGCAGTATGTAGAGCAGTAACAGCAGTATGTAGAGCAGTAGCAGTAGTATGTAGAGCAGTAGCAGCAGTATGTAGAGCAGTAGCAGCAGTATGTAGAGCAGCAGTATGTAGAGCAGTAACAGCAGTATGTAGAGCAGTAGCAGTAGTATGTAGAGCAGCAGTATGTAGAGCAGTAACAGCAGTATGTAGAGCAGTAGCAGTAGTATGTAGAGCAGCAGTATGTAGAGCAGTAGCAGTAGTATGTAGAGCAGTAGCAGCAGTATGTAGAGCAGTAACAGCAGTATGTAGAGCAGTAACAGCAGTATGTAGAGCAGTAACAGCAGTATGTAGAGCAGTAACAGAAGTATGTAGAGCAGTAACAGCAGTATGTAGAGCAGCAGTATGTAGAGCAGTAACAGCAGTATGTAGAGCAGTAACAGCAGTATGTAGAGCAGTAGCAGCAGTATGTAGAGCAGCAGTATGTAGAGCAGTAACAGCAGTATGTAGAGCAGTAGCAGTAGTATGTAGAGCAGTAGCAGCAGTATGTAGAGCAGCAGTATGTAGAGCAGTAACAGCAGTATGTAGAGCAGTAGCAGTAGTATGTAGAGCAGTAGCAGCAGTATGTAGAGCAGTAACAGCAGTATGTAGAGCAGTAACAGCAGTATGTAGAGCAGTAGCAGTAGTATGTAGAGCAGTAGCAGCAGTATGTAGAGCAGTAACAGCAGTATGTAGAGCAGTAGCAGTAGTATGTAGAGCAGTAGCAGCAGTATGTAGAGCAGTAACAGCAGTATGTAGAGCAGTAGCAGTAGTATGTAGAGCAGCAGTATGTAGAGCAGTAACAGCAGTATGTAGAGCAGTAGCAGTAGTATGTAGAGCAGCAGTATGTAGAGCAGTAGCAGTAGTATGTAGAGCAGTAGCAGCAGTATGTAGAGCAGTAACAGCAGTATGTAGAGCAGTAACAGCAGTATGTAGAGCAGTAACAGCAGTATGTAGAGCAGTAACAGAAGTATGTAGAGCAGTAACAGCAGTATGTAGAGCAGCAGTATGTAGAGCAGTAACAGCAGTATGTAGAGCAGTAACAGCAGTATGTAGAGCAGTAGCAGCAGTATGTAGAGCAGCAGTATGTAGAGCAGTAACAGCAGTATGTAGAGCAGTAGCAGTAGTATGTAGAGCAGTAGCAGCAGTATGTAGAGCAGCAGTATGTAGAGCAGTAACAGCAGTATGTAGAGCAGTAGCAGTAGTATGTAGAGCAGTAGCAGCAGTATGTAGAGCAGTAACAGCAGTATGTAGAGCAGTAACAGCAGTATGTAGAGCAGTAGCAGTAGTATGTAGAGCAGTAGCAGCAGTATGTAGAGCAGTAACAGCAGTATGTAGAGCAGTAGCAGTAGTATGTAGAGCAGTAGCAGCAGTATGTAGAGCAGTAACAGCAGTATGTAGAGCAGTAGCAGTAGTATGTAGAGCAGCAGTATGTAGAGCAGTAACAGCAGTATGTAGAGCAGTAGCAGTAGTATGTAGAGCAGCAGTATGTAGAGCAGTAACAGCAGTATGTAGAGCAGCAGTATGTAGAGCAGTAGCAGTAGTATGTAGAGCAGTAGCAGTAGTATGTAGAGCAGTAGCAGCAGTATGTAGAGCAGTAGCAGCAGTATGTAGAGCAGCAGTATGTAGAGCAGCAGTATGTAGAGCAGTAACAGCAGTATGTAGAGCAGTAGCAGTAGTATGTAGAGCAGTAGCAGCAGTATGTAGAGCAGTAACAGCAGTATGTAGAGCAGTAGCAGTAGTATGTAGAGCAGTAGCAGCAGTATGTAGAGCAGTAGCAGCAGTATGTAGAGCAGCAGTATGTAGAGCAGTAACAGCAGTATGTAGAGCAGTAGCAGTAGTATGTAGAGCAGCAGTATGTAGAGCAGTAACAGCAGTATGTAGAGCAGTAGCAGTAGTATGTAGAGCAGCAGTATGTAGAGCAGTAGCAGTAGTATGTAGAGCAGTAGCAGCAGTATGTAGAGCAGTAACAGCAGTATGTAGAGCAGTAACAGCAGTATGTAGAGCAGTAACAGCAGTATGTAGAGCAGTAACAGAAGTATGTAGAGCAGTAACAGCAGTATGTAGAGCAGCAGTATGTAGAGCAGTAACAGCAGTATGTAGAGCAGTAACAGCAGTATGTAGAGCAGTAGCAGCAGTATGTAGAGCAGCAGTATGTAGAGCAGTAACAGCAGTATGTAGAGCAGTAGCAGTAGTATGTAGAGCAGTAGCAGCAGTATGTAGAGCAGTAACAGCAGTATGTAGAGCAGTAACAGCAGTATGTAGAGCAGTAGCAGTAGTATGTAGAGCAGTAGCAGCAGTATGTAGAGCAGTAACAGCAGTATGTAGAGCAGTAGCAGTAGTATGTAGAGCAGTAGCAGCAGTATGTAGAGCAGTAACAGCAGTATGTAGAGCAGTAGCAGTAGTATGTAGAGCAGCAGTATGTAGAGCAGTAACAGCAGTATGTAGAGCAGTAGCAGTAGTATGTAGAGCAGCAGGATGTAGAGCAGTAACAGCAGTATGTAGAGCAGCAGTATGTAGAGCAGTAGCAGTAGTATGTAGAGCAGTAGCAGCAGTATGTAGAGCAGTAGCAGCAGTATGTAGAGCAGTAACAGCAGTATGTAGAGCAGCAGTATGTAGAGCAGTAACAGCAGTATGTAGAGCAGTAACAGCAGTATGTAGAGCAGCAGTATGTAGAGCAGTAACAGCAGCAGTATGTAGAGCAGTAGCAGCAGTATGTAGAGCAGTAGCAGCAGTATGTAGAGCAGTAACAGCAGTATGTAGAGCAGCAGTATGTAGAGCAGTAACAGCAGCAGTATGTAGAGCAGTAACAGCAGTATGTAGAGCAGTAACAGCAGTATGTAGAGCAGTAGCAGCAGTATGTAGAGCAGTAACAGCAGTATGTAGAGCAGTAACAGCAGTATGTAGAGCAGTAACAGCAGTATGTAGAGCAGTAGCAGCAGTATGTAGAGCAGCAGTATGTAGAGCAGTAACAGCAGTATGTAGAGCAGTAACAGCAGTATGTAGAGCAGTAGCAGTAGTATGTAGAGCAGCAGTATGTAGAGCAGTAACAGCAGTATGTAGAGCAGCAGTATGTAGAGCAGTAACAGCAGTATGTAGAGCAGTAGCAGTAGTATGTAGAGCAGTAGTATGTAGAGCAGCAGTATGTAGAGCAGTAACAGCAGTATGTAGAGCAGTAGCAGTAGTATGTAGAGCAGCAGTATGTAGAGCAGTAACAGCAGTATGTAGAGCAGCAGTATGTAGAGCAGTAACAGCAGTATGTAGAGCAGTAACAGCAGTATGTAGAGCAGTAACAGCAGTATGTAGAGCAGTAGCAGCAGTATGTAGAGCAGTAACAGCAGTATGTAGAGCAGTAACAGCAGTATGTAGAGCAGTAACAGCAGTATGTAGAGCAGTAGCAGTAGTATGTAGAGCAGCAGTATGTAGAGCAGTAACAGCAGTATGTAGAGCAGCAGTATGTAGAGCAGTAACAGCAGTATGTAGAGCAGCAGTATGTAGAGCAGTAACAGCAGTATGTAGAGCAGTAACAGCAGTATGTAGAGCAGTAGCAGCAGTATGTAGAGCAGTAACAGCAGTATGTAGAGCAGTAACAGCAGTATGTAGAGCAGTAACAGCAGTATGTAGAGCAGTAGCAGTAGTATGTAGAGCAGCAGTATGTAGAGCAGCAGTATGTAGAGCAGTAGCAGTAGTATGTAGAGCAGCAGTATGTAGAGCAGTAACAGCAGTATGTAGAGCAGCAGTATGTAGAGCAGTAGCAGTAGTATGTAGAGCAGTAACAGCAGTATGTAGAGCAGTAGCAGCAGTATGTAGAGCAGTAACAGCAGAATGTAGAGCAGCAGTATGTAGAGCAGTAACAGCAGTATGTAGAGCAGTAGCAGCAGTATGTAGAGCAGTAACAGCAGTATGTAGAGCAGTAACAGCAGTATGTAGAGCAGTAACAGCAGTATGTAGAGCAGCAGTATGTAGAGCAGTAACAGTAGTATGTAGAGCAGCAGTATGTAGAGCAGTAACAGCAGTATGTAGAGCAGTAGCAGTAGTACTGAAAGTTGCTTTGGATGTGTGGAACACCAGCCCTTGGCAGGTTAGATTTCCCACCCCTTACTTTCACCTACATTAGAAGCCTGGACCCACACCAGCTGCCCACCCTGAGTTAGGCCAGGCAGTTCCACAGGCAGGCATCCACAGAGAGTTAATTAACATGAAACATGTTGCTAATGTGAATTATTGATGAAACCAGATCCAGCTCAGCCTCACACTGCCTAGTGCTGCCTGCCAGTCCTCAGGTTAAATACCCTCCCACACACACTAACGAGACACTCCCTAATCACACAGAGCCCTATGGACACCAGTCAAAAGTAGTGCACTATTAAGGGGATAGGTTGGTGCCATTTGGGACGTAGACAGAGTGTTGCACAGAGGTGAAGGTTTTCTTTTTTTGAAGATGATAAGATACTTCTGTTCTCCGTTTAGAACGCCCACCCACCTGGACACCTAGGTCTACTGTTTAGAACGCCCACCCACCTGGACACCTAGGTCTACTGTTTAGAACACCCACCCACCTGGACACCTAGGTCTACTGTTTAGAACGCCCACCCACCTGGACACCTAGGTCTACTGTTTAGAACACCCACCCACCTGGACACCTAGGTCTACTGTCTAGAACACCCACCCACCTGGACACCTAGGTCTACTGTTTAGAACGCCCACCCACCTGGACACCTAGGTCTACTGTTTAGAACACCCACCCACCTGGACACCTAGGTCTACTGTTTAGAACACCCACCCACCTGGACACCTAGGTCTACTGTTTAGAACACCCACCCACCTGGACACCTAGGTCTACTGTTTAGAACACCCACCCACCTGGACACCTAGGTCTACTGTTTAGAACACCCACCCACCTGGACACCTAGGTCTACTGTTTAGAACACCCACCCACCTGGACACCTAGGTCTACTGTTTAGAACACCCACCCACCTGGACACCTAGGTCTACTGTTTAGAACACCCACCCACCTGGACACCTAGGTCTACTGTTTAGAACACCCACCCACCTGGACACCTAGGTCTACTGTTTAGAACACCCACCCACCTGGACACCTAGGTCTACTGTTTAGAACACCCACCCACCTGGACACCTAGGTCTACTGTTTAGAACACCCACCCACCTGGACACCTAGGTCTACTGTTTAGAACACCCACCCACCTGAGACACCTAGGTCTACTGTTTAGAACACCCACCCACCTGGACACCTAGGTCTACTGTTTAGAACACCCACCCACCTGGACACCTAGGTCTACTGTTTAGAACACCCACCCACCTGGACACCTAGGTCTACTGTTTAGAACACCCACCCACCTGGACACCTAGGTCTACTGTTTAGAACGCCCACCCACCTGGACACCTAGGTCTACTGTTTAGAACACCCACCCACCTGGACACCTAGGTCTACTGTTTAGAACACCCACCCACCTGAGACACCTAGGTCTACTGTTTAGAACACCCACCCACCTGGACACCTAGGTCTACTGTTTAGAACACCCACCCACCTGGACACCTAGGTCTACTGTTTAGAACGCCCACCCACCTGGACACCTAGGTCTACTGTTTAGAACACCCATCCACCTGGACACCTAGGTCTACTGTTTAGAACACCCACCCACCTGGACACCTAGGTCTACTGTTTAGAACACCCACCCACCTGGACACCTAGGTCTACTGTTTAGAACGCCCACCCACCTGGACACCTAGGTCTACTGTTTAGAACACCCACCCACCTGGACACCTAGGTCTACTGTTTAGAACACCCACCCACCTGGACACCTAGGTCTACTGTTTAGAACGCCAATCCACCTGGACACCTAGGTCTACTGTCTAGAACGCCAATCCACCTGGACACCTAGGTCTACTGTCTAGAACGCCAATCCACCTGAGACACACAGGATAGCTTGTTAGTTTCAAGCGTACCATACAGTACCTCAGAAAAAAGGTTTGAATTACACAATGACTCTTGGGAGGTGCCCGAGAATTAGTTTTCTTTTTTACTTTTGTAGTGGGGCCCGACAGCTTTTCATGCCCGTTGCCTCATTCACGGGGGGGCCCGCGATAGGCCGCCGTGCTCGGCCGCCGTGCTCCTGCCTTTCACATGCCATTTTCCTCACACAGCCCACCCGCCCTTCTCCCGACCGGCTGCCAGTTGGAGGCAAGATGTTCTTCCAGCGTCAAGCCAGCAGCCTACTCCATCACCACTTTATATGTTATATCATTATTTAACCTACATTGGATGCCATTGAAAAAAGTACTTTCAATTATTATTACACACAATACCCCATAATGACAAAGCGAAAACAGGTTGTAATTTTAACATAGGTATTCAGACCCTTTGCTATGAGACTCGAAATTAAGCTCCGTTGCATCCTGTTTCCATTGATCATCTTTGAGATGTTTCTACAACCTGACAGAGCTTGAGAGGATCTGCAGAGAAGAATGGGAGAAACTCCCCAAATACAGGTGTGCCAAGCTTGTAGCGTCATACCCCAAGAAGACTCGAGGCTGTAATCGCTGCTAAAGGTGCTTCAACAAAGTACTGAGTAAAGAGTCTGAATACTTATGTAGATGTAATATTTCCGTTTTTTATTTTTAATACATTTGCAAAAATTTCTAAAAACCTGTTTTCACTTTGTCATTATGGGGTATTGTGTGGAGATTGATGGGGTGGGGTGCCTTATTTGGTTATGGGGGTGGGGTGCCTTATTTGGTTATGGGGGTGGGGTGCCTTATTTGGTTATGGGGGTGGGGTGCCTTATTTGGT
>NC_140009.1:1951520-1969020 GCF_964263955.1 Coregonus lavaretus | reverse complement strand
CTCCCATAGCCCTTACCCCCCTACCCCTTACCCCCTACCCCATAGCCCTTACCCCTTACCCCCTACCCCATACCCCTTACCCCTTACCCCATACCCCTTACCCCCTACCCCATAGCCCTTACCCCTTACCCCATAGCCCTTACCCCTTACCCCCTACCCCATAGCCCTTACCCCTTACCCCATAGCCCTTACCCCTTACCCCCTACCCCATAGCCCTTACCCCTTACCCCCTACCCCATAGCCCTTACCCCCTACCCCATAGCCCTTACCCCCTACCCCATAGCCCTTACCCCCTACCCCATAGCCCTTACCCCCTACCCCATAGCCCTTACCCCCTACCCCATAGCCCTTACCCCCTACCCCATAGCCCTTACCCCCTACCCCATAGCCCTTACCCCCTACCCCATAGCCCTTACCCCCTACCCCATAGCCCTTACCCCCTACCCCATAGCCCTTACCCCCTACCCCATAGCCCTTACCCCCTACCCCATAGCCCTTACCCCCTACCCCATAGCCCTTACCCCCTACCCCATAGCCCTTACCCCCTACCCCATAGCCCTTACCCCTTACCCCATAGCCCTTACCCCTTACCCCATAGCCCTTACCCCTTACCCCCTACCCCCTACCCCATAGCCCTTACCCCCTACCCCATAGCCCCTACCCCCTACCCCCTACCCCATAGCCCTTACCCCCTACCCCATAACCCTTACCCCCTACCCCCTACCCCATAGCCCTTACCCCCTACCCCATAGCCCTTACCCCCTACCCCATAGCCCTTACCCCCTACCCCATAGCCCTTACCCCCTACCCCATAGCCCTTACCCCCTACCCCATAGCCCTTACCCCCTACCCCATAGCCCTTACCCCCTACCCCATAGCCCTTACCCCCTACCCCATAGCCCTTACCCCCTACCCCATAGCCCTTACCCCCTACCCCATAGCCCTTACCCCCTACCCCATAGCCCTTACCCCCTACCCCATAGCCCTTACCCCCTACCCCATAGCCCCTACCCCTTACCCCCTACCCCATAGCCCCTACCCCCTACCCCCTACCCCATAGCCCTTACCCCCTACCCCATAGCCCTTACCCCCTACCCCATAACCCTTACCCCCTACCCCCTACCCCCTACCCCATAGCCCTTACCCCCTACCCCATAACCCTTACCCCCTACCCCCTACCCCATAGCCCTTACCCCCTACCCCATAGCCCTTACCCCCTACCCCATAGCCCTTACCCCCTACCCCATAGCCCTTACCCCCTACCCCATAGCCCTTACCCCCTACCCCATAGCCCTTACCCCCTACCCCATAGCCCTTACCCCCTTACCCCATAGCCCTTACCCCCTACCCCATAGCCCTTACCCCCTACCCCATAGCCCTTACCCCCTACCCCATAGCCCTTACCCCCTACCCCATAGCCCTTACCCCCTACCCCATAGCCCTTACCCCTTACCCCCTACCCCATAGCCCTTACCCCATAGCCCTTACCCCCTACCCCATAGCCCTTACCCCTTACCCCCTACCCCATAGCCCTTACCCCCTACCCCATAGCCCTTACCCCTTACCCCCTACCCCATAGCCCTTACCCCCTACCCCATAGCCCTTACCCCTTACCCCCTACCCCATAGCCCTTACCCCTTACCCCCTACCCCATAGCCCTTACCCCCTACCCCATAGCCCTTACCCCCTACCCCATAGCCCTTACCCCCTACCCCATAGCCCCTACCCCCTACCCCCTACCCCATAGCCCTTACCCCCTACCCCATAGCCCTTACCCCTTACCCCCTACCCCATAGCCCTTACCCCCTACCCCATAGCCCTTACCCCTTACCCCCTACCCCATAGCCCTTACCCCCTACCCCATAGCCCTTACCCCCTACCCCATAGCCCTTACCCCCTACCCCTTACCCCTTACCCCCTACCCCATAGCCCTTACCCCTACCCCATAGCCCTTACCCCCTACCCCATAGCCCTTACCCCCTACCCCATAGCCCTTACCCCCTACCCCATAGCCCTTACCCCCTACCCCATAGCCCTTACCCCCTACCCCATAGCCCTTACCCCCTACCCCATAGCCCCTACCCCATAGCCCTTACCCCCCTACCCCATAGCCCTTACCCCCCTACCCCATAGCCCTTACCCCATAGCCCTTACCCCCTACCCCATAGCCCTTACCCCCTACCCCCTACCCCTTACCCCCTACCCCATAGCCCTTACCCCATAGCCCTTACCCCCTACCCCATAGCCCTTACCCCCTACCCCATAGCCCTTACCCCCTACCCCATAGCCCTTACCCCCTACCCCATAGCCCTTACCCCCTACCCCATAGCCCTTACCCCCTACCCCATAGCCCTTACCCCCTACCCCTTACCCCTTACCCCCTACCCCATAGCCCTTACCCCCTACCCCATAGCCCTTACCCCCTACCCCATAGCCCTTACCCCCTACCCCATAGCCCTTACCCCCTACCCCATAGCCCTTACCCCCTACCCCATAGCCCTTACCCCCTACCCATAGCCCTTACCCCCTACCCCATAGCCCTTACCCCCTACCCCTTACCCCCTACCCCCTACCCCATAGCCCTTACCCCCTACCCCCTACCCCTTACCCCCTACCCCATAGCCCCTACCCCATAGCCCCTACCCCTTACCCCCTACCCCTTACCCCCTACCCCATAGCCCCTACCCCATAGCCCTTACCCCCTACCCCATAGCCCTTACCCCTACCCCATAGCCCCTACCCCATAGCCCCTTACCCCCCTACCCCATAGCCCTTACCCCCCTACCCCATAGCCCTTACCCCCATAGCCCTTACCCCCTACCCCTTACCCCCTACCCCCTACCCCTTACCCCCTACCCCATAGCCCTTACCCCATAGCCCTTACCCCCTACCCCATAGCCTTACCCCCTACCCCATAGCCCTTACCCCCTACCCCTTACCCCTTACCCCCTACCCCATAGCCCTTACCCCCTACCCCATAGCCCTTACCCCCTACCCCATAGCCCTACCCCATAGCCCTTACCCCCTACCCCATAGCCCTTACCCCCTACCCCATAGCCCTTACCCCCTACCCCTTACCCCCTACCCCATAGCCCTTACCCCCTACCCCTACCCCTTACCCCCTACCCCATAGCCCTTACCCCCTACCCCATAGCCCTTACCCCCTACCCCATAGCCCTACCCCATAGCCCTTACCCCCTACCCCATAGCCCTTACCCCCTACCCCATAGCCCTTACCCCCTACCCCATAGCCCTTACCCCTACCCCTTACCCCTACCCCATAGCCCTTACCCCCTACCCCCTACCCCTTACCCCCTACCCCATAGCCCTTACCCCCTACCCCATAGCCCTTACCCCCTACCCCATAGCCCCTACCCCATAGCCCTTACCCCCTACCCCATAGCCCTTACCCCTACCCCATAGCCCTTACCCCCTACCCCATAGCCCTTACCCCCTACCCCTTACCCCCTACCCCCTACCCCTTGCCCCCTACCCCATAGTAAGCCTGAAGACTGACTGACTCAACAGGCCACATAACCAGCTCCCTACAGATCTTACACACTATCATGCCCAGCTGAACTGGTTTGTTTATGAGAAGGCTCTTTTGGCTCAAGACAAAAGATCCATAACTCCTCTTTATTTAAAGCATTATTGCCACCAACAAAACCATAGAAGCTCTAGTGTGCCTGTTTTCTTTAGGGCTGGTTTCCTGGACCCAGATTAAACCTACTTCTGGACTAAAAAGCACTTTCAAAGGAGATTAGACAGTGCGTTTTAGTCCAGGAGATTAGTCCAGAAAGTCCAGGAAAATGTCTCTTAGTGTTGCCATTTGAAAATTTGTATTTATTTATTTGTGTTTTTAATTTTCCCCATATATGGGATTCGACTTACTTTAAAACCTGATTTAAATATTTCTGAAAATAAATCTAAAATAACTGTGTTCAGTGATTTATAAAGCACAAACAGACCTGACCTCCTACAATGCCAACTAAGGTTTAGCTCTTTATAGACAGATACAGATGTTTTTTAGTTCCATGTGGATAATCCTTACTGCTGTCTTTAGTCTTATCTTGACATGAGATCTGTAGAGTTGATGAAATGTAGAGTCTCTCTCTCTCTCTCTCTCTCTCTCTCTCTCTCTCTCTCTCTCTCTCTCTCTCTCTCTCTCTCTCTCTCTCTCTCTCTCTCTCTTTCTCTCTCTTCTCTCTCTGTCTCTCTCTCTCTCTTCTCTCTCTTCTCTCTCTCTCTTCTCTCTCTCTCTCTCTCTCTCTCTTCTCTCTCTGTCTCTCTTTCTCTCTCTCTCTCTCTCTTCTCTGTCTCTCTCTCTCTTCTCTCTCTCTCTTTCTCTCTCTTCTCTGTCTCTCTCTCTCTTCTCTCTCTTCTCTCTCTCTCTCTCTCTCTCTCTCTGTCTCTCTCTCTCTGTCTCTGTCTCTGTCTCTCTCTCTCTCTCTCTGTCTCTGTCTCTCTCTCTCTCTCTCTCTCTCTCTCTGTCTCTCTCTCTCTCTGTCCTCTCTGTCTCTCTCTCCTCTCTCTCTCTCTCTCTCTCTTCTCTGTCTCTCTCTCTCTCTCTGTCTCTCTCTCTCTGTCTCTGTCTCTCTCTCTCTCTCTCTCTCTCTCTCTCTCTCTGTCTCTCTCTCTCTCTCTCTCTCTTTCTCTCTCTGTCTCTCTCTCTCTCTCTCTCTCTCTCTCTCTCTCTCTCTCTCTCTCTCTCTCTCTCTCTCTCTCTCTCTCTCTCTCTCTCTCTCAGGTGTCCAAAGTGGCTGTGTCTCAGTGTGAACAGCAGCCTGACTGCCAGTCCTGTCTGTCTGTCAGAGACCCTTACTGTGGATGGTGTGTCCTTGAGGGAAGGTACTGTACACACCTCTACACACACACACCCACACCGGTCACTAGTGGATACTTCTTTAGTACCATAGTGGATATCTCAGAACACATTACAGCAGCACCTATCTATCCAGATGTTTACCATATGAGGTTATGTTATCTGGAGATGGTGAATTCTGATGGAGGAGCAGCTCAGGTAAACATCATGTATACAGTAGGTGACAACCAGACCAGAACACATTGTCTGCTGTCTCCGTGTTAATCTGTGTTTTATTCTCCTTTGTTCAGATGTACTCGTCGAATGGAGTGTAGTCGTGAGGGCCAGGCCAACCACTGGCTATGGAGCTACCAGCCTGCCAACCAGCCTGCCAACCAGCCTGCCAACCAGCCTGCCAACCAGCCTGCCTCCCAGTGTGTGACTGTCCAGAGCTTGGAGCCTGCCATCCAAAGCAGAGAGGAGGAGACTCAGGTGGGTAGAACTGTGGGATTATAGTATAGAATAAAAGTAGGGAACTCCAAATATTGTTCATCTACCTGCTGTTGTTGATTCAGGAAAATCAGTGTCTGATTTAGACCTGACAAACCAGGTGACTTCTCTAGCTAATCATTAAAACTACCCATTAACTCATGCCATGTGTTTACTCCAGAAATGGATCAATTAAGTGTCATTCTGGAGTAAAAAAACATGGCATGAGGTGATATGTAGAAACAGGGTGAGACTCACTGTAGTAAAACTCAATGGAGAAGAAAAAGTGACTCTACGTCAGGATAATCCAAACATAGTTCAGTTAACGTTCGTTGTTGTATCCTCTCCCAGGTTTCTCTTGTAGTGGCCCAGCTGCCCACCCTGTCAGAGGAGGAATCTCTGACCTGCTCCTTCGGAACCCTCCCCCCTCAACCAGCTGTCGTCACGGGAACCACCATAACCTGTCAATCACCTCTGCCTGAGCTCCTCCCACCCAGCCCACCAGGAAGTGGTAGGCAGACATTTTATTTAATTAGTTTTATATCTGTAAATATTATTTTTTAGATAATTGATTATTTATCCAGGTTTGTTGAGATTCAATACCATGAAAGACTTAGACAGACCAAGACAGCCATGCTTGTATCACATTACTAGATTTATTTTGATCAGTTGTGAGTCACGGCCAGTTGCTTTGTGCCAAACTTAGACCCCGGCCTTGACAGCAAATAAATAAAGTTATAGCCAAGTTTAGGTACAGTACCTTACCCCCTACCCCATAGGACACCTGCTCGTCAAACATCTCATTCCAAAATCATGGGCATTAATATGGAGTTGGTCCCCCCTTTGCTGCTATAACAGCCTCCACTCTTCTGGGAAGGCTTTCCACTAGATGTTGGAACATTGCTGCGGGGACTTGCTTCCATTCAGCCACAAGAGCATTAGTGAGGTCGGACACTGATGTTGGGCGATTAGGCCTGGCTCACAGTCAGTGTTCCAATTCATCCCAAAGGTGTTCGATGGGGTTGAGGTCAAGGCTCTGTGCAGGCCAGTCAAGTTCTTCCACACCAATCTCGACAAACCATTTCTGTATGGACCTCGCTTAGTGCACGGGTGCATTGTCATGCTGAAACAGGAAAGGGCCTTCCCCAAACTGTTGCCACAAAGTTGGAACCACAGAATGTTTTAGAATGTCATTGTATGCTGTAGCGTTAAGATTTCCCTTCACTGGAACTAAGGGGCCTAGTCCGAACCATGAAAAACAGCCCCAGACCATTATTCCTCCTCCACCAAACTTTACAGTTGGCACTATGCATTGGGGCAGGTAGCATTCTCCTGGCATCCGCCAAACCCAGATTTATCCATCGGACTGCCAGATGGTGACGCTTGAGAACGCGTTTCCACTGCTCCAGAGTCCAATGGCAGTGAGCTTTACACCACTCCAGCCGACGCTTGGCATTGCGCATGGTGATCTTAGACTTGTGTGCAGCTGCTCGGCCATGGAAACCCATTTCATGAAGCTCCCGACGAACAGTTATTGTGTAGACGTTGCTTTCAGAGGCCGTTTGGAACTCGGTAGTGAGTGTTGCAACTGAGGACAGACAATTTTTACGCGCTTCAGCACTTCAGCACCTGTTCTGTGAGCTTGTGTGGCCTACCACTTCGCAGCTGAGCCGTTGTTGCTCCTAGACGTTTCCACTCCACAATAACAGCACTTACAGTGGACCGGGGCAGCTCTAGCAGGGCAGAAATTTGACAAACTGACTTGTTGGAAAGGTGGCATCCTATGACGGTGCAAGTCACTGAGCTCGTCAGTAAGGCCATTCTACTGCCAATGTTTGTCTATAGAGATAGCACGGCTGTGGGCTCGATTTTATACACCTGTCAGCAACGGTTGTGGCTGAAATAGCCGAATCCACTATTTGAAGGGGTGTCCACATACTGCTGTGTATATAGTGTCTCTCTATTAGAATCCACTAATTTGAAGGGGTGTCCACATAGTGCTGTGTATATAGTGTCTCTCTATTAGAATATAGTATATATAGTGTATACCATATAGCAATCTATACATACTTACAGCAAGGATTTATTACTGTAAGGATCAGATCATGTTCGAAAGGAACATAATCAGAGTTCAAATCAATCACATTTTATTTCTCACTTGCTTCGTTAACAACAAGTGTAGACTAACAGTGAAATGCTGACTGACGGGTCTGACGGGTCTGGTCCAACGCAGAGATAAAGATGAAAAGACATGAACAAATATAAATAGTGAAACGAGGAATAAATACAAAATAAATAACATCAACGAGGAAAAAAATAACACGGCTATATACAGGGAGTACCAGTACCGAGGCGATGTGCAGGGGTATGAGGTAATCCTTAATAGTTTTCAAGCCCTGCCACATCCGACGAGCGTCAGAGCCGGTGTAGTACGATTCGATCTTAGTCCTGTATTGACTCTTTGCCTGTTTGATGGTTCGTCGGAGGGCATAGCGGGATTTCTTATAAGCGTCCGGGTTAGAGTCCCACTCCTTTAAAGCCTTTTTGCTTTATGCTGCGGATGTTGCCTGTAATCCATGGCCTCAGTGGAATTCCAGACTAACTCGTCATTAGCAGCCGATAAGATCCACAAATGTGGGAATTACCCCAGAGCATCCGTAAATCGCTCTGGCCCTGGAGCTAGCAAGAGAAGGCTCCCCTGAGCCGGCCCGACTACGGTCTGGAGGCGAGCCAGGAAAGGTAACAACGGTCACTGTGGGGGACGACGTCAACTCACTTATTAATGAAGCCGGCGACTAATGTGGTAAACTCCTCAATGTTTATCGGATGAATCCCGGAACATATTCCAGTCTGTGCTGGCAAAACAGTCTGCTTCATCGGACCACTTCCGTATTGAGCGCGTCACTGGTACTTCCTGTTTGTGTTTTTGCTTGTAAGCAGGAAGCAGGAGGGTAGAGGATATGCTCTGATTTGCCAAGGGGAGGGCGAGGGAGGGCCTTGTCTGTGTGTGGAGTAAAGGGTAGAGGATAGGGATGGTCCCAGGTTGTCTGTGTGTGTGGAGTAAAGGTGATCTAGAGTTTTGTAACCTCTAGTTGCAGAAGTGACATGCTGGTAAAAATGAGGTAATACGGATTTCAGTTTCCCTACACTAAAATCACCGGCCACAAGAAACACCGGCTCTGAATGTGCATTTTCTTGTTTGCTTATGGCCCTATAAAGCTTGTTGAGTGCGGTCTTAGTGCCAGCATCAGTTTGTGGTGGTAAATTGACAGCTACGAAAAATCTAGATGAAAACTCTCTTGGTAAATAGTGTGGTCTGCAGCTTATCATGAGGTACTCTAACTCAGGCGAGCAGAACCTTGAGACTTCCTTAACATTAGAGATAGCGCACCAGCTTCTGTTAACAAAAAAACACACGCCTCCCCCTTAGTCTTACCCGAGTCTGCCGTGCGGTCTTCACGATGGATAGAAAACCAACGAGATGTATATTATCCATGTCCCCATTCAGCCACGACTCGGAGAAACGGAGGATATTAGTTTTTCATGTCCCGTTGATAGGATAGTCTCGAACTGAGCTCGTCCAGTTTGTTGTCCAGTGACTGCATGTTCGCCAATAGAACTTTGAAGTTCCAGGGAGTTGGTCCGGAGTAAGCAGAACGTCCACAGCTGCTGACTCGTTGAGGTAGAAATCTTCATCCAAATCGAGGTTAGCGATCGCTGCTCTGATGTCATAGGAAACAATGGTGGAGACGTTATGTACAAAAAAAAGTTACGATCAGCGTAAAAAAAAACACACAAAATAGCAGTGGGCCGTAAGACAGCAGCTATCCACTGCAGCGCCATCTTTCATCCCAAACATATGTGCAGCTTATGCTCCTCCTTCAGATTCATCTGATGATGATCCGTTTTTTTTCTCAATACAGAAATGATTCAATTTCAGGCAGAGGGTAAAGTGCTTCTTTGTGGAGATTTCAATTCGAGAGCAGGTTCTGAGCCTGACTACACTGACGCGGGAGGTAACCCCTCCATGTTCACCCCTCCACAACACCTCTCCCTTCCCTCCTGTCTCTATAGACCACATGTCTCTGCGTGTGTCTGTGATGTTCGGAGACGTGACCATCTCTAGCAGTGACATCATCTTCTATGACTGTCGAGCTGTGGGACGACTCAACACCACCTCCCCGTAAGATATAGCACACACACACACCGTACACACACATACACACACACCGTACACACACATACACACACACCGTACACACACTCACACACACACACACACACACACACATACACACACACCGTACACACACACACACACCGTACACACACACACACACCGTACACACACACACACCGTACACACACACACCGTACACACACACACACACACACACACCGTACACACACACACACACACCGTACACACACACACACACCGTACACACACACCGTACACACACACACACACACCGTACACACACACACACACACACACACCGTACACACACACACACACACACACACCGTACACACACACACACCGTACAATATTTATGCATTATCATGATGATACTTTGCTTCTTCCCTTTAAAGAAAAATTCCACAATCTCTATTTTGGTGTTTCATTATTGTTGATATAGGGTTCCAAATATTTTGCATGTCAGCACTCACGTTTTCAAGAAGTACAGAAATACTGCCGGTATGGGATTCATTTTCGCATCCTATGATGCTGCGTTTTGCATGATATGTTAGAGCCGTACAGTATCTAAATCCACATGTCTCTCTGTGCTAGGTGTATGGCGTGTGTGGGCAGTGTTTGGCCATATCCATATGTCTCTCTGTATTCTAGGTGTATGGCGTGTGTGGGCAGTGTGTGGCCATGTCACTGGTGTGCTCTGGATGAGCTGTGTTCCCACAACAACAGCTGCCCCAAGCAGCACACCATACACAACTCAGTGGTAAGACAACCCTAACCCTATCCACCAGGCCTAAGTAACAACTCACTGGTAAGACAACCCCTAACCCTATCCACCAGGCCTAAGTAACAACTCAGTGGTAAGATAACCCTAACCCTATCCACCAGGCCTAAGTAACAACTCAGTGGTAAGACAACCCTAACCCTATCCACCAGGCCTAGGTAACATTGCACTGTCCTCTGCTCTTTGATTGAAAATGGATTCTTGTTTTCATAGCCTCTCCTTCTCTCCATTTTGTGACACTCCAAGCTGTAATATAATATTCTCCCTGCCACCACTAGGAGCAGCGGTAGGAGCCGCGGGTTCTCCATTTTGTGACACTCCAAGCTGTAATATAATATTCTCCCTGCCACCACTAGGAGCAGCGGTTGGAGCCGCGGGGTCCCAACTCTTGTCCCTTTGTGTGGGCTCTACAGAGTTCTCCTCTGGTCCCCGTGGGCTTCCTGTTTCCTGTTTTGGTACTGCTGGGCAGGAACCTGGACATGTTTCAGGTATGTTTTTCTATACATGTGGAAAATGATATAACGCACATCCAGGGTTAATAAGTAGATGTTGGAGATCAATGAACATGTTCATGAAACCTTTAGAATACTCTGTACACTGCCCTGTATGGCTTATCTAGTGGGTTTATTAAAACCGTCCGGTCTTTACTAATGATGCAGACATTAAGATAATAAAATGGGTACTGTGTTTGGAGATGAGACACTGTGTTTGTGTGTTGTCATCTTCAGGGGGAGGAGCAGTATGCGTGTGTGGTGGTCATTGTGGGGGAGGAGCTTAAACTGAACGCCACTCTGAAGAAAGACCCGGAAACCAAGACCTACACCTTCACCTGCTCTGCCCACCAGGTATTCACGACACAAACCCTGACACACACATGTGACTACATTTCCCAATTGAGTCGTATGAACCATTTCCAAGATTGTCTTTTTGTACATTTTATAAAAGAACAGACGCAGAGCTTCAAAATGGTAAAATCATACACTACAGTTCGGGGAAACATGGGAAAGTTATATTATACTTATTTGAAATGCGATAAACCTGTTATTCCACCTTGTAGACAAGCACCAGAAAATCCCCTTGACAGTTTTTCACACTTGCTCGAGAGCTCTTTTTTGAGTATGCCGATTCAGCATCATTCACACCCTCTTAAGCCTTAGCCCCACCCATCTCTTTAAGCGTTCACGTGAGGCCATTTGCTAAACTGAGTGATTAAGGTAGTGTAGTAAGTAGTAGCCTACAAGAAGGAAAATCTCCAGGTAAAAATACTTAATCTAGTCCGTGGCCTATATCCTATCATGTTGTTTTTCACATTGTCTCTGATAAACATACTATATATAAAATCAAACCAAATCAAACAACCTCCCAGACACATTTAGCTAAGTTTATGGGTCATGTAATCATTTAGCTAAGTTTATGGGTAATGTAATCATTTGGCTAAGTTTATGGGTCATGTAATCATTTGGCTAAGTTTATGGGTCATGTAATCATCACAGTGGAGTCTTTTGTTTAAACGTAGAATTTTGTCCATTTCCTTATTATCCTCTGCTACTACCGGACATTCCACTAAGGTCAAAACTCAGTCCACCTCTTCCGGGACAACAACACTGTTAATCTCCGTTTAATCCCAATCACTGTCTTCAGAAAACAACAATGCAATGTCTGGTTCAATGACAATGTTGTTGTTACCCAAGTCAAGGATTTCTTCATCATCTGATTAATTTTCAGAGTCAGAGAGAGTCAGCCAGTCGTCCTCCAGAAAATAGTTAGTCACAACATTCTCCCACTGATCTTTGTCGATAGCGGCAGTTAAAATCAGGCCAGCAATGTTGGTGAGAGCTGTAGCAACACATTTTACATTTACATTTTAGTCATTACAGTAACTTACAGTTAGTGAGTGCATACATTATTTATTTTTTATGCTGGCCCCCAGTGGGAATCGAACCCACAACCCTGGCGTTGCAAACGCCATGCTCTACCAACTAAGCTACCTCCCTGCCGGCCATTCCCTCCCCTACCCTGGACCAATTGTGCGCCGCACCATGGGTCTCCCGGTCGCGGCCGGCTACGACAGAGCCTGGATTCGAACCAGGATCTCTAGTGGCACAGCTAGCACTGCGATGCAGTGCCTTAGACCACTGCACCACTCGGGAGGTTAACAACTCAGTTGTCCATTGCTAAATCTGCAGTAAACTACTATTTAGGGAAGCCCCTCGTTATGTTATAGATAGTAGCCTGTGGCATGGCAGACCAATCAGGACTCATCTCTTGGCATGACCAGCCCCTACCATTATCTCAGCCAATCAAGGCTAGCCAAGAAGAATCCTTTCTCTGTGAGAAATAAACTAGGCTCGTAATTTAACATTTTTATTCATATTTACAGATCACCTACGAGTTTGTTATTAAGGCACATGAAAGTTCACATGTTCAAAAAACGATTAGAGACTCGAGTCTTCTTGGGTATGACGCTACAAGCTTGGCACACCTGTATTTAGGGAGTTTCTCCCATTCTTCTCTGCAGATCCTCTCAAGCTCTGTCAGGTTGGATGGGGAGTGTTGGTGCACAGCAATTTTCAGGTCTCTCCAGAGATGTTTGATCGGGGTTCAAGTCCGGGCTCTGGCTGGGCCACTCAAGGACATTCATAGACTTATCCCGAAGCCACTCCTGCATTGTCTTGGCTGTGTGCTTAGGGTCGTTGTCCTGTTGGAAGTTGAACCTTCGCCCTAGTCTGAGGTCCTGAGCGCTCTGGAGCAGGTTTTCATCAAGGATCTCTTTACTTTGCTCCTAGTCTGAGGTCCTAGTCTTTGCTCCTAGTCTGAGGTCCTGAGCGCTCTGGAGCAGGTTTTCATCAAGGATCTCTTTACTTTGCTCCGTTAATCTTTCCCTCGATCCTGACTAGTCTCCCAGTCCCAGCCGCTGAAGAACATCCCCACAGCATGATGCTGCCACCACCATGCTTCACCGTAGGGATGGTGCCAGGTTTCCTCCAGACGTGACGCTTGGCATTCATTGGTTTTATCATACCAGCAACTCTTGTTTCTCATGGTCTAAGAGTCCTTTAGGTGCCTTTTGGCAAACTCCATGCGGGCTGTCATGTGCCTTTTATTGAGGAGTGGCTTCCGTCTGGTCACTCTACCATAAAGGCCTGACTGGTGGAGTGCTGAAGAGATGGTTGTCCTTCTGGAAGGTTCTCCCATCTCCACAGAGGAACTCTAAAGCTCTTTCAGAGTGACCATCGGGTTCTTGGTCACCTCCCTGACCAAGGCCCTTCTCCCCCTATTGCTCAGTTTGGCCAGCGGCCAGCTCTAGGAAGAGTCTTGGTGGTTCCAAACTTCTTCTATTTAAGAATGATGGAGGTCAATGTGTTCTTGGGGACCTTCAATGCTGCAGAAATGTTTTGGTACCCTTCCCCAGATCTGTGCCTCGACACAATCCTGTCTCAGAGCTCTACGGACAATTCCTTCGATCTCATGGCTTGGTTTTTGCTCTGACATGCACTGTCAACTGTGGGACCTTATATAGACAGGTGTGTGCTTTTCCAAATGTCCATGTCCAATCAATTGAATTTACCACAGGTGGACTCCAATCAAGTTGTAGAAACATCTCAGGGATGATCAATGGAAACAGGATGCACCTGAGCTCCATATCAAGTCTCATAGCAAAGGGTCTGAATACTTATGTAAATAAGGTATTTCTGTATTTTCACCCAGCCGGACTGTTGGTCTGTCCCAAGAAATAGTAAAAAATAAAGAAAAACCCTTGAATGAGTAGGTGTGTCCAATATTTTGACTGGTAGTGTGTATATATAACATTTAGAAAATAACTTTCTGTACTTTTCAAGCTTTTCGAATATAAACTTTGTAAACATAGTTTGTTTGAGTACAAAAACCTGAATATGTATCTTTGATTGAACAAAATGTCTTAGTTTAAATGTGTTAGTTATTAAATGCATACAGTGCATTCGGAAAGTATTCAAACCCCTTGACTTTTTCCACATTTTGTTACGTTACAGCATTATTCTAAAGTGGATTAAATTATTGTTTTTCCCTCATCAATCTACACACAATACCCCATAATGACAAAGCGAAAACAGGTTTGTAACACTTTTTTTGGTTACTACATGATTCCATAGGCGTTATTTCATAGTTCTGATGTCTTCACTATTATTCTACAATGTAGAAAATAGTACAAATAAAGAAAACCCCTGGAATGAGTAGAATGTGTCCAAACCTTTGACTGGTACTGCATGTATACAGTATACATACACTGAGTGTACTGAACATTAAGGACACCTGCTCTTTCCATGACATGGACTGACCCAGCTATGATCCCTTACTGAACAGCCTCAATCCGTCGGGCCATGGACTCTACAAGGTGTCAAAAGCGTTCCACAGGGATGCTGACCCATGTTGACTCCAATGCTTCCCACAGTTGTGTCAAGTTGGCTGGACGTCCTTTGGGTGGTGGATCATTCTTGATACACAGACAGTTGAGCGTGAAAAACCCAGCAGCAGTTCTTGACACAAACTGGTGCACCTGGAATCTACTACCATACCCCGTTCAAGGCAACTAAACCTTTTGTCAATGGCATTGTCGTGACGTGACTTTCATTAATATGATGACTGTTATTTATCGAATCAACGAACTATGTTTAATTGTTACTCGATTTAAATTAATCATGTAACAGTTAACTTATTAGGAAGAAGTTGTTTATAGAATTACCATCTCCCGAATTAAACTCTAAAAGGTCTTTACCCTCAATATGTATAAAACAGTCAACGTATCAATCATTACTTCTTATCAGTCTCATTCTGAACGGTCGCAGACTTCTTGGATCTGCACGAACCCCAGCTTTGCTTATGATTCAGTACTACACAAATTGGTTTAATTATTTGTTTACTAGCTAACTAAATAATAACACAGAATAACATACACACTTATTACTTGAGAAAAAGTCCCTGGCGGACTAACAGCATGACTGCTTGGTTATCAAAAGAGGGAGGGGTAGATGAAAGAGAGGGAGGGGGAGAGAGAGAGACAAAGAGAGAGTAAAACTTATCGTTGATACATTTGGAAAACTACCCTCAAAGTAATCATAATACTCAAGAACCACCGTCCGTTTGGGGTAAGAAATCATGAATGTATTTACGTGTAGAATGTCTTCCTTCGTCGTTTATCTCTGTTGGACTCGAGCCTTCTTGGGAAAGGGTCAGTTGGTGTCCTGAGTCGGTGTAAGGCTCAGGTTGTCCACCAGAGGTCACAATGTCCTTCTTCTTAGTTGTCCTGGTCTTGTAGTGGAGTGTTTTCAGAGCAGATACTCGGACGCACCAATTATTGTCTGAGATTGGATTTTCCACCTCGTGTCTTTAGTCAGAGTTTGAAGCAACGTTCAGGTCCAGTCTGGTGAGTTGATCTTCTTCACTTGAGGTTCAAAGTTTCTAACCATTTCAAACGTGTTAGCCACCGCTCCACGCTTTCTGGTCTAATGTTAATTTCGTTACCAAGGATTTTTATGCACTCTGGTTAAAAGGGGCGTTCCAACTTGCTGACACGTTCTCCGAGCTCACTTCGGGCGTGGCTACTGACTGGTGCAAAGCTTATATGAAAACGATGATCTCGTTAGAAAACTAAAATCACATTCCTATCTTAACAAAAATACTCTCATTATGAATCATATATCTTATACAACATTTGGATGTAGACTTGACAGAGTGTGTATACTTTCCAAGTTACAATTTATTGATACCATTCTTAACCAAACATTTGGATGTTAGAAATATTGTTCCAGTGTTTACTTTTTTGGACGTTATAGTTTTGGCGGTAAAAGTATTCCGTAGACAAAGGGGATTCCTTTAGTAATACTGAAGAGCAAGAGGGAGATTCCCCTCCTACCTATTTTATGATAGAGTGTTAAGGTGTCAAAATCGAATTGAAAACATTATTGGCATTGTTGAATTCCATTTTCATAATGGCTGATTAGGACTGATGGTCTGTTTGTTAGGTTACCACGGCAACTACTGTAGCTATCTAGTAAACTTGCTAGCTACTTCAGCGGATGTTGAACACATTTCTACCACCAAATGAACACATTTCTACCACCAAATGAACACATTTCTACCACCAAATGAACACATTTCTACCACCAAATGTGTTAAATTATAGCCGTGGTATAAAAGGGATAATCAACTCAGGGCTCTATGCATTCTCTGGAAAATAATGCAACTCTGTTAGCACAACGTGGAACACGCCTTCCACATCGTTCATTATGTTCCAAAGAACGCATAGCCCCTCGTTGATTATCCCTTAGATATTATACAGATACAGTGGGGAGAACAAGTATTTGATACACTGCCGATTTTGCAGGTTTTCCTACTTATAAAGCATGTAGAGGTCTGTAATTTTTTATCATAGGTACACTTCAACTGTGAGAGACGGAATCTAAAACAAAAATCCAGAAAATCACATTGTATGATTTTTAAGTAATTAATTTGCATTTTATTGCATGACATAAGTATTTGATACATCAGAAAAGCAGAACTTAATATTTGGTACAGAAACCTTTGTTTGCAATTACAGAGATCATACGTTTCCTGTAGGTCTTGACCAGGTTTGCACACACTGCAGCAGGGATTTTGGCCCACTCCTCCATACAGACCTTCTCCAGATCCTTCAGGTTTCGGGGCTGTCGCTGGGCAAAACGGACTTTCAGCTCCCTCCAAAGATTTTCTATTGGGTTCACGTCTGGAGACTGGCTAGGCCACTCTAGGACCTTGAGATGCTTCTTACGGAGCCACTCCTTAGTTGCACTGGCTGTGTGTTTCGGGTCGTTGTCATGCTGGAAGACCCAGCCACAACCCATCTTCAATGCTCTTACTGAGAGAAGGAGGTTGTTGGCCAAGATCTCGCGATACATGGCCCCATCCATCCTCCCCTCAATACGGTGCAGTCGTCCTGTCCCTTTTACAGAAAAGCATCCCCAAAGAATGATGTTTCCACCTCCTTGCTTCACGGTTGGGATGGTGTTCTTGGGGTTGTACTCATCCTTCTTCTTCCTGTAAACACGGCGAGTGGAGTTTAGACCAAAAAGCTCTATTTTTGTCTCATCAGACCACATGACCTTCTCCCATTCCTCCTCTGGATCATCCAGATGGTCATTGGCAAACTTCAGATGGGCCTGGACATGCGCTGGTTTGAGCAGGGGGACCTTGCGTGCGCTGCAGGATTTTAATC
>NC_140009.1:1929020-1949020 GCF_964263955.1 Coregonus lavaretus | reverse complement strand
TTAGCAGACGCTCTTATCCAGAGCGACTTACAGTTAGTGAATGCATAAATTTTTTCCTACCCCCTGTGGGAATCGAACCCACAACCCTGGCGTTACAAACGCCATGCTCTATCAACTGAGCTACATCCCTGCCGGACATTCCCTCCCCTACCCTGGACGACGCTGGGCCAATTGTGCGCCGCCCCATGGGTCTCCCGGTCGCGGCCGGCTACGACAGAGCCTGGATTTGAACCAGGATCTCTAGTGGCACAGCTAGCACTGCGATGCAGTGTCTTAAACCACTGCGCCACTCGGGATGAATGTAGAATCAGGTTCATTATGATCTGAGATGCTTTGTGAATAATGATCTTCCAATAAAGCTTTTAGTGATACAAAAACAACATTCAGACTGAAGTTACAAAAACAACATTGAGACTGAAGTTACAAAAACAACATTGAGACTGAAGTTACAAAAACAACATTGAGACTGAAGTTACAAAAACAACATTGAGACTGAAGTTACAAAAACAACATTGAGACTGAAGTTACAAAAACAACATTGAGACTGAAGTTACAAAAACAACATTGAGACTGAAGTTACAAAAACAACATTGAGACTGAAGTTACAAAAACAACATTCAGACTGAAGTTACAAAAACAACATTCAGACTGAAGTTACAAAAACAACATTGAGACTGAAGTTACAAAAACAACATTGAGACTGAAGTTACAAAAACAACATTGAGACTGAAGTTACAAAAACAACATTGAGACTGAAGTTACAAAAACAACATTGAGACTGAAGTTACAAAAACAACATTGAGACTAAAGTTACAAAAACAACATTGAGACTGAAGTGACAAAAACAACATTGAGACTGAAGTTTGTCTAACTCCTATACCATGTTGTTTTTGTATATTAGTAAACCCCTTTTCTGTCCTGTTCTGTCCTCTCCTGTTCTGTTCTGTCCTGTTCTGTCCTGTCCTCTCCTGTTCTGTCCTCTCCTGTTCTGTTCTGTCCTGTTCTGTCCTGTCCTCTCCTGTTCTGTCCTCTCCTGTTCTGTCCTGTTCTGTCCTGTTCTGTCCTCTCCTGTTCTGTTCTGTCCTGTTCTGTCCTGTCCTCTCCTGTTCTGTCCTCTCCTGTTCTGTTCTGTCCTGTTCTGTCCTGTCCTCTCCTGTTCTGTCCTCTCCTGTTCTGTCCTGTTCTGTCCTCTCCTGTCCTGTCCTCTCTTCTCCTCTCCTCTCCTGTTCTGTCCTGTCCTCTCCTGTTCTGTCCTCTCCTGTTCTGTCCTCTCCTGTTCTGTCCTGTTCTGTCCTGTTCTGTCCTCTCCTCTCCTGTTCTGTTCTGTCCCTGTCAGATCCAGCCATTGAGTGGTCCGGTGGAGGGAGGAGTTCTGGTCACCATCCATGGGTCCAACCTGGGGATGCACTACCAAGACATCCAGGGAGGAGTGACTGTAGCTGGGGTCAGCTGCCTGCCTCAGCCCCATGGATACCTCATCTCAACCAGGTAATTACACTGTGTGTGTGTGTGTGTGTGTGTGTGTGTGTGTGTGTCTGTCTGTGTGCATGTGTTTGAAGCTGAGGTCCCCATTTAGCAGTTTTTTCTGACGTCCCCACTTTTCACATAAACCTGTCTATGTGTGTGATTTCTGTGTATGTGTGTGTGAAGTCCTTATTTTACTGATGTCACCACTTTTAACATAAACTTGTGTGAAAAGCATTGCAGGCCTTAAAGGGATATATCGGGATTTTGGCAAGGAGGCCCTTTATCTACTTCCCCAGAGTTAGCATGCTAGCAGATACCCATGGACTTCCAGTCATTGTGCTAACGCTAGTTAGCATTGGCTCGCAAAACTACCTCTTACTACTGGACACAGAGACATAAAAATGGTATTCATGAGTTCATTTGACTCTGGGGAATTAAAGGGCCTAATTGCCAAAAGAAAACCCCCAAAGTATCCCCTTAATGCTCAAATCAGTTTTGTTTTTCAAATCCATTTTGGAATATTGACTGTCCAAACAGCATGTTGCAAGTGACCAAATCGGGTTTGTGTGAGTTCAGACAGCAGTCATTTCCTGACATGGTTACGCTAGTTGTCATAGTAACGACAGGTGGGTGTGAAGTGGTGTAGGCTGATTGGTGGTGGTGCTCGTGCTTCCTGTCACTCCGAAGTTATGTAGCAAGCTAAGGTGACAACAATGCCTGCCATGGGCGTTTCCCAGCTGCTTTGAATGATCTAAATCATAGTGTAAGAACACTTTTAAAACCTCAAAGGATAAGATGATCCAACTTTCAAAAAAAGTCATTTTTGTCTAGCCACAGGAGTCAACTGGCTAGCTACTGAAGGTAGCTGGTTAGCGTTCTAAGACATTCACTAATTTGTTTGTAAACAATTAACAAGCTAGTTAGCTACCACACGTTCTCGTCAAACAGTCAACAGAGTAGCTAGCAAGAAACAAGATATGCCCAATAACAGCCTAAAAACCACTTGAGGGCAATTAAATCAAAATTGACCATTCAGACACAAGTCGCATGGCCAGGAATACGATTTCTATCGGACTTCAAACCACCTACGAAGGTGGTTTGAAATGTGGGTTGAAATATCCGATTCCATGTGCTTTTTGGCTGTTCAGACTGCAGGAAAAATAACAGGTTATTCCCAAAAAATTGGATTTGAGTCACTTCAAACGTGAACTTAAGGTCAGCTCTGTGTTTGTGTTTGTTTTTCCTGTGTGTTTCAGGATAGTGTGTGTACTGTACGCTAATTGTCTGGTCGTGTGTGTGTGTGTGTGTGTGTGTGTGTGTGTGTGTGTGTTCCAGGATAGTGTGTGAGCTCCAGCCCAGTAAACAGGAGACAGAGGGACCAGTCGTCGTTACCGTGGGAGACTCGGAACCTGGACAGTCACTGCAGACATTCACCTACCAGGTACTCACTCACTCACTCACTCACTCACTCACTCACTCACTCACTCACTCACTCACTCACTCACTCACTCACTCACTCACTCACACACTCACACACTCACTCACTCACTCACTCACTCACTCACTCACTCACTCACTCACTCACTCACTCACTCACTCACTCACTCACTCACTCACTCACTCACTCACTCACTCACTCACTCACTCACTCACTCACTCACTCACTCACTCACACACTCACACACTCACTCACTCACTCACTCACACACTCACACACTCACTCACTCACTCACTCACTCACTCACTCACTCACACACTCACACACTCACTCACTCACTCACTCACTCACTCACTCACTCACTCACTCACTCACTCACTCCTCACTCACTCACTCTCTCACTCACTTCTCTGGCTTGAAAAACCCTGTGTTATCCTGGAGCACGAGTACAGGACATTACAAGACTGCTTTCCTGACGTTTTACGACAGCTGCCGGGAGCTGACACTGTCGTAGTCCATGTGGGGTCAAACGACATCAGGAGGGCTAGCTCGGAACTGCTGAAAAATGGATTTTAAAGAACTGATTCTAGCTCTGAAAGATTCCAAAAAGCGGCCAATTATTTCAGGCTCGGTACCATCGCTGGGCCGCGGCTGCTAAACGTTTAGCAGGCTACTCAAGTCAAATCTAATTGTATTTGTCACATGTGTAGACCTTTCCATGAAATTATACTTACATGCCCTTAACCAACAATGCAGTTTAAAGAAAAATAAGAGTTTATTTTGTAAATATTTTAAGTAAAAAAAAAAAAAAGTTACACAATAAAATAACAATAACAAGGGTATTTATACAGGGGGTACTGGTACTGAGTCAGTGCGGGGGTACAAGTTTGTCGAGGTAATTGAGGGAGTGTATACAGTACCAGTCAAAAGATTGGACACACCTACTCATTCAAGGATTATTTTTTATTTTTTACTATTTTCTACAATGTAGAACAATAGTGAAGACATCAAAACTATGAAATATTACACATATGGAATCATTTAGTAACCAAAAAAGTGTTAAACAAATCAAAATATATTTTAGATTTTAGATTCTTCAAAGTAGCCACCCTTTGCCTTGATGACAGCTTTGTTGGGTTGAGGTTGGGTGATTGTGGAGGCCAGGTCATCTGATGCAGCACTCCATCACTCTCCTTCTTGGTCAAATAGCCCTTACACAGCCTGGAGGTGTGTTGGGTCATTGTCCTGTTGAAAAACAAATGATAGTCCCACTAAGCCCAAACCAGATGGGATGGTGTATCGCTGCAGAATGCTGTGGTAGCCATGCTGATTAAGTGTGCCTTGAATTATAAATAAATCACAGACAGTGTCACCAGCAAAGCACCCCCACACCATCACACCTCCTCCTCCATGCTTCACGGTGGGAACCACACATGCAGAGATCATCCGTTCACCTACTCTGCATCTCACAAAGACATGGCGGTTGGAACCAAAAATCTCAAATTTGGACTCATCAGACCAAAGGACAGATTTCCACCGGTCTAATGTCCATTGCTCGTGTTCCTTGGCCCAAGTAAGTCTCTTCTTGTAATTGGTGTCCTTTAGTAGTGGTTTCTTTGCAGCAATTCGACCATGAAGGCCTGATTCACACAGTCTCCTCTGAACAGTTGATGTTGAGATGCGTCTGTTACTTGAACTCTGTGAAGCATTGACTTGGGCTGCAATTTCTGAGGCTGGTAACTCTAATGAACTTATCCTCTGCAGTAGAGGTAACTCTGGGTCTTCCTTTCATGTGGCGGTCCTCATGAGAGCCAATTTCATCATAGCGCTTGATGGTTTTTGCGAGTGCAATTGAAGAAACTTTCAAAGTTCTTGAAATGTTCCGGATTGACTGACCTTCATGTCTTAAAGTAATGATGGACTGTCGTTTCTCTTTGCTTATTTGAGCTGTTCTTGCCATAATATGGACTTGGTCTTTTACCAAATAGGGCTCTTCTGTATACCACACCTACCTTGTCACAACACAACTGATTGGCTCAAACGCATTAAGAAGGAAATAAATTCCACAAATGAACTTTTAAAAAGGCACACCTGTTAATTGAAATGCATTCCAGGTGACTACCTCATGAAGCTGGTTGAGAGAATACCAAGAGTGTGCAAAGCTGTCATCAAGGCAAAGGGTGGCTATTTGAAGAATCTCAAATATAAAATATATTATTTATTTCTTAAAGTTATAATTTTTGTTGAGACTAAGATTTTCACTGTACCCTGCAATCACACCTGCAACCCTGCACATGTGACTATTAAACACTGATTCTGCCCCCCAGTTGATTGGTATAGTCCCTGATAAGGGTCCTGTATGAGGAGGGACCACCCTGACCGTCTAGAGTTATAGTTTGGGTTAGATACTACAGTATAACCATGTCTCTCTGTGTATAGGACCCCCAGTTGACTGGTATAGTCCCTGATAAGGGTCCTGTATGAGGAGGGACCACCCTGACCGTCTAGAGTTATAGTTTGGGTTAGATACTACAGTATAACCATGTCTCTCTGTGTATAGGACCCCCAGTTGACTGGTATAGTCCCTGATAAGGGTCCTGTATGAGGAGGGACCACCCTGACCGTCTAGAGTTATAGTTTGGGTTAGATACTACAGTATAACCATGTCTCTCTGTGTATAGGACCCCCAGTTGACTGGTATAGTCCTGATAAGGGTCCTGTATGAGGAGGGACCACCCTGACCGTCTAGAGTTATAGTTTGGGTTAGATACTACAGTATAACCATGTCTCTCTGTGTATAGGACCCCCAGTTGACTGGTATAGTCCCTGATAAGGGCCCTCTATCAGGAGGGACCACCCTGACCGTCCAGGGGACTCGGCTGCTAACGGGACAGAGGAAGGACCTGACTGCATACGTAGGACAACAACCCTGCTACATGTAAATACCTCTACTATTACTTCTTTAGCTGTCTCTCTCTCTCGCGCGCTCTCTGTGTCGGTGTCCCCCCCCCCCATCCCCCTCTCTCTCACACACACACACAATAACTCTGCTACAGTGTTGAGGAGGTGAAAGGGACCCAGTTGGTGTGTAGGACCAGCCCTAGTAACCAGACAGACACCATAATAATAACTCTCTCTCTCTCTCTCTCTCTCTCTCTCTCTCTCTCTCTCTCTCTCTCTCTCTCTCTCTCGCTCTCTCTCTCTCTCTGTCTCTCTGTCTCTATCTCTCTCTCTCTCTATCTATCTCTCTCTATCTCTCTCTCCCTCTCTCTCTCTCTCTCTCTCTCTCTCTCTCTCTCTCTCTCTCTCTCTCTCTCTCTCTCTCTCTCTCTCTCTCTCTCTCTCTCTCTCTCTCTTCCTTCTCTCTTCTCTCTCTCTCTCTCTCTCTCTCTCTCTGTCTCTCTCTCTCTCTCTCTCTTTTCCAGTGTTGAGGAGGTGAATGAGACTCACCTGGTATGCAGGACCAGCCCCAGTAACCAGACAGCAGAGCTGACAGTGCGGGTGTTGTTTGGGAAGGCAGAGAGGAGGGTACCTGGCCAGGTGTTTCGCTACATGGAGGACCCCGTCATCACCAAGGCCTTTCCTGCTGAGAGCTTCTACGAGTGAGGAACACTGGAACCCTATTCCCTATACACCCTGGTCAAAAGTAGTGCACTACATAGGGAATAGGGCAGTATATAGGGAATAGGGCACTACATAGGGAATAGAGCAGTATAAAGGGAATAGGGCAGTATATAGGGCGGTATGTAGGGAATAGGGCAGTATATAGGGAATAGGGCACTACATAGGGAATAGGGCAGTATAAAGGGAATAGGGCAGTATATAGGGCGGTATGTAGGGAATAGGGCAGTATATAGGGAATAGGGCACTACATAGGGAATAGGGCAGTATATAGGGCGGTATGTAGGGAATAGGGCAGTATGTAGGGAATAGGGCAGTATATAGGGAATAGGGCAGTATAAAGGGAATAGGGCAGTATATAGGGAATAGGGCAGTATATATGGCGGTATGTAGGGAATAGGGTAGTATATAGGGAATAGGGCAGTATATAGGGAATAGGGCAGTATGTAGGGAATAGGGCAGTATGTAGGGAATAGGGCAGTATATAGGGAATAGGGCAGTATATAGGGAATAGGGCAGTATATAGGGAATAGGGCAGTATGTAGGGCGGTATGTAGGGAATAGGGCAGTATATAGGGAATAGGGCACTACATAGGGAATAGGGCAGTATAAAGGGAATAGGGCAGTATATAGGGCGGTATGTAGGGAATAGGGCAGTATATAGGGAATAGGGCAGTATATAGGGAATAGGGCAGTATGTAGGGAATAGGGCAGTATAAAGGGAATAGGGCACTACATAGGGGATAGGGCAGTATATAGGGCACTACATAGGGAATAGGGCAGTATATAGGGAATAGGGCAGTATATAGGGAATAGGGCAGTATGTAGGGAATAGGGCAGTATAAAGGGAATAGGGCAGTATAAAGGGAATAGGGCACTACATAGGGAATAGGGCAGTATATAGGGCAGTATGTAGGGAATAGGGCACTACATACAGTGGGGGAAAAAAGTATTTAGTCAGCCACCAATTGTGCAAGTTCTCCCACTTAAAAAGATGAGAGAGGCCTGTAATTTTCATCATAGGTACACGTCAACTATGACAGACAAAATTAGGGGAAAAAAATCCAGAAAATCACATTGTAGGATTTTTAATGAATTTATTTGCAAATTATGGTGGAAAATAAGTATTTGGTCAATAACAAAAGTTTCTCAATACTTTGTTATATACCCTTTGTTGGCAATGACACAGGTCAAACATTTTCTGTAAGTCTTCACAAGGTTTTCACACACTGTTGCTGGTATTTTGGCCCATTCCTCCATGCAGATCTCCTCTAGAGCAGTGATGTTTTGGGGCTGTCGCTGGGCAACAGAGACTTTCAACTCCCTCCAAAGATTTTCTATGGGGTTGAGATCTGGAGACTCCAGGACCTTGAAATGCTTCTTACGAAGCCACTCCTTCGTTGCCCGGGCGGTGTGTTTGGGATCATTGTCATGCTGAAAGACCCAGCCACGTTTCATCTTCAATGCCCTTGCTGATGGAAGGAGGTTTTCACTCAAAATCTCACGATACATGGCCCCATTCATTCTTTCCTTTACACGGATCAGTCGTCCTGGTCCCTTTGCAGAAAAACAGCCCCAAAGCATGATGTTTCCACCCCCATGCTTCACAGTAGGTATGGTGTTATTTGGATGCAACTCAGCATTCTTTGTCCTCCAAACACGACGAGTTGAGTTTTTACCAAAAAGTTATATTTTGGTTTCATCTGACCATATGACATTCTCCCAATCCTCTTCTGGATGCACTCTAGCAAACTTCAGACGGGCCTGGACATGTACTGGCTTAAGCAGGGGGACATGTCTTGCACTGCAGGATTTGAGTCCCTGGCGGCGTAGTGTGTTACTGATGGTAGGCTTTGTTACTTTGGTCCCAGCTCTCTGCAGGTCATTCACTAGGTCCCCCCGTGTGATTCTGGGATTTTTGCTCACCGTTCTTGTGATCATTTTGACCCCACGGGGTGAGATCTTGCGTGGAGCCCCAGATCGAGGGAGATTATCAGTGGTCTTGTATGTCTTCCATTTCCTAATAATTGCTCCCACAGTTGATTTCTTCAAACCAAGCTGCTTACCTATTGCAGATTCAGTCTTCCCAGCCTGGTGCAGGTCTACAATTTTGTTTCTGGTGTCCTTTGACAGCTCTTTGGTCTTGGCTATAGTGGAGTTTGGAGTGTGACTGTTTGAGGTTGTGGACAGGTGTCTTTTATACTGATAACAAGTTCAAACAGGTGCCATTAATACAGGTAACGAGTGGAGGACAGAGGAGCCTCTTAAAGAAGAAGTTACAGGTCTGTGAGAGCCAGAAATCTTGCTTGTTTGTAGGTGACCAAATACTTATTTTCCACCATAATTTGCAAATTAATTAATTAAAAATCCTACAATGTGATTTTCGGGATTTTCTTTTCTCAATTTGTCTGTCATAGTTGACGTGTACCTATGATGAAAATTACAGGCCTCTCTCATCTTTTTAAGTGGGAGAACTTGCACAATTGGTGGCTGACTAAATACTTTTTTTCCCCACTGTAGGGAATAGGGCAGTATATAGGGCACTACATAGGGAATAGGGCACTACATAGGGAATAGGGCAGTATGTAGGGAATATGGCAGTATGTAGGGAATAGGGCAGTATAAAGGGAATAGGGCACTACATAGGGAATAGGGCAGTATATAGGGCACTACATAGGGAATAGGGCAGTATATAGGGAATAGGGCAGTATATAGGGAATAGAGCAGTATATAGGGCAGTATGTAGGGAATAGGGCAGTATAAAGGGAATAGGGCACTACATAGGGAATAGGGCAGTATATAGGGAATAGGGCAGTATATAGGGCAGTATGTAGGGAATAGGGCACTACATTGGGAATAGGGCAGTATGTAGGGAATAGGGCAGTATAAAGGGAATAGGGCACTACATAGGGAATAGGGCAGTATATAGGGCACTACATAGGGAATAGGGCAGTATATAGGGAATAGGGCAGTATATAGGGAATAGGGCAGTATATAGGGAATAGGGCAGTATGTAGGGAATAGGGCAGTATAAAGGGAATAGGGCACTACATAGGGAATAGGGCAGTATATAGGGCAGTATGTAGGGAATAGGGCAGTATATAGGGAATAGGGCAGTATGTAGGGATAGGGCAGTATAAAGGGAATAGGGCACTACATAGGGAATAGGGCAGTATATAGGGCACTACATAGGGAATAGGGCAGTATATAGGGAATAGGGCAGTATGTAGGGAATAGGGCAGTATGTAGGGAATAGGGCAGTATAAAGGGAATAGAGCACTACATAGGGAATAGGGCAGTATATAGGGCAGTATGTAGGGAATAGGGCAGTATGTAGGGAATAGGGCAGTATGTAGGGAATATGGCAGTATAAAGGGAATAGGGCACTACATAGGGAATAGGGCTGTATATAGGGCAGTATGTAGGGAATAGGGCAGTATATAGGGAATAGGGCAGTATGTAGGGAATAGGGCAGTATAAAGGGAATAGGGCACTACATAGGGAATAGGGCAGTATATAGGGCGGTATGTAGGGAATAGGGCAGTATATAGGGAATAGGGCAGTATGTAGGGAATAGGGCAGTATAAAGGGAATAGGGCACTACATAGGGAATAGGGCAGTATATAGGGCAGTATGTAGGGAATAGGGCAGTATATAGGGAATAGGGCAGTATGTAGGGAATAGGGCAGTATAAAGGGAATAGGGCACTACATAGGGAATAGGGCAGTATATAGGGCACTACATAGGGAATAGGGCAGTATATAGGGAATAGGGCACTATGTAGGGAATAGGGCAGTATATAGGGAATAGGGCACTACATAGGGAATAGGGCAGTATATAGGGAATAGGGCACTACATTGGGAATAGGGCAGTATATAATGAATAGGGAAGTATATAGGGAATAGGGCAGTATATAGGGAATAGAGCAGTATATAGGGAATAGGGCAGTATATAGGGAATAGGGCACTACATAGGGAATAGGGCAGTATATAGGGAATAGGGCAGTATATAGGGAATAGGGCAGTATATAGGGAATAGGGCAGTACATAGGGAATAGGGCAGTACATAGGGTGCCATTTAGAACACTTGAATAGCAAATAGTGCTGCAGATACAAAGATTGCTAACTTATACAGTGCCTTCGGAAAGTATTCAGACCCCTTGACTTTTTCCACATTTTGTTACGTTACAGCCTTATTCTACAATTGATGAAATTAAATTTTCCCTCATCAATCTACACACAATACCCCATAATGACAAAGCGAAAACAGGTTTGTAGAAATTTTGGCAAATGTATTAAAAATAAAAAACAGAAATACCTTATTTACATAATTATTCAGACCCTTTGCTATGAGACTCAATATTGAGCTCAGGTGCATCCTGTTTCCATTGTTTATCCTTGAGATGTTTCTACAACTTGATTGGAGCCCACCTGTGGTAAATTCAATTGATTGGACATGATTTGGAAAGGCACACACCTGTCTATATAAGGTCATACAGTTGTAGTCCCCTGTAGCTCAGTTGGTAGAGCATCGCGCTTGCAACGCCAGGGTTGTGGGTTCGTTTCCCACGGGGGGCCAGTATGAAAAATGTATGCCCTCACTAACTGTAAGTCACTCTGGATAAGAGCATCTGCTAAATGACTAAATGTAAATGTTGACAGTGCATGTCAGAGCAAAAACCAAGCCATTAGGTCGAAGGAATTGTCAATAGAGCTCCGAGACAGGATTGTGTCGAGGCACAGATCTGGGGAAGGGTACCAAAACATTTCTGCAGCATTGAAGGTCCCCAAGAACACAGTGGCCTCCATCATTCTTAAATGGAAGAAGTTTGGAACCACCAAGACTCTTCCTAGAGCTGGCCGCCCGGCCAAACTGAGCAATCGGGGGAGAAGGGCCTTGGTCAGGGAGGTGACCAAGAACCTGATGGTCACTCTGACAGAGCTCCAGGGTTCCTCTGTGGAAATGGGAGAACCTTCCAGAAGGACAACCATCTCTGCAGCACTCCACCAATTAGGCCTTTATGGTAGAGTGGCCAGACGGAAGCCACTCCTCAGTAAAAGGCACATGACAGCCCGCTTGGAGTTTGCCAAAAGGCACCTAAAGGACTCTCAGACCATGAGAAACAAGATTCTCTGGTCTGATGAAACCAAGATTGAACTCTTTGGCCTGAATGACAAGCGTCATGTCTGGAGGAAACCTGGCACCATCCCTACGGTGAAGCATGGTGGTGGCAGCATCATGCTGTGGGGATGTTTTTCAGCATCATGGACTGGGAGACTAGTCAGGATTGAGGGAAAGATGAACGGAGCAAAGTACAGAGAGATCCTTGATGAAAGCCTGCTCCAGAGCGCTTAGGACCTCAGACTGGGGCAAAGGTTCACCTTCCAACAGGACAACAACCCTAAGCACACAGCCAAGACAACGCAGGAGTGGCTTCGGGACAAGTCTCTGAATGTCCTTGAGTGGCCCAGCCAGAGCCCGGACTTGAACCCGATCGAACATCTCTGGAGAGACCTGAAAATAGCTGTGCAGCGACGCTCCCCATCCAACCTGACAGAGCTTGAGAGGATCTGCAGAGAAGAATGGGAGAAACACCCCCAAATACAGGTGTGCCAAGCTTGTAGCTTCATACCCAAGAAGACTCGATGCTGTAATCGCTGCCAAAGGTGCTTCAACAAAGTACTGAGTAAAGGGTCTGAATACTTATGTAAGTGTGATATTTCAGTTTTTTTATAAAAACATTTTTTATTTCTAGTACATTTTCAAAAAATTGTAAAAACCTGTTTTCGCTTTGTCATTATGGGGTATTGTGTGTAGATTGATGAGTGAAAAACACAATTTAATCCACTTTAGAATAAGGCTGTAACTTTCCGAATGCACTGTAGGTCTGTTAGTCAATCTAAACCAGATAACCTGTAGGTCAATCTAAACCAGATAACCTGTTAGTCAATCTAAACCAGATAACCTGTTAGTCAATCTAAACCAGATAACCTGTAGGTCAATCTAAACCAGATAACCTGTAGGTCAATCTAAACCAGATAACCTGTAGGTCAATCTAAACCAGATAACCTGTAGGTCAATCTAAACCACATAACCTGTAGGTCAATCTAAACCACATAACCTGTAGGTCAATCTAAACCAGATAACCTGTAGGTCAATCTAAACCAGATAACCTGTAGGTCAATCTAAACCAGATAACCTGTAGGTCAATCTAAACCAGATAACCTGTTGGTCAATCTAAACCAGATAACCTGTAGGTCAATCTAAACCAGATAACCTGTAGGTCAATCTAAACCAGATAACCTGTTGGTCAATCTAAACCAGATAACCTGTTGGTCAATCTAAACCAGATAACCTGTTGGTCAATCTAAACCAGATAACCTGTTGGTCAATCTAAACCAGATAACCTGTAGGTCAATCTAAACCAGATAACCTGTAGGTCAATCTAAACCAGATAACCTGTAGGTCAATCTAAACCAGATAACCTGTAGGTCAATCTAAACCAGATAACCTGTAGGTCAATCTAAACCACATAACCTGTAGGTCAATCTAAACCAGATAACCTGTAGGTCAATCTAAACCACATAACCTGTAGGTCAATCTAAACCAGATAACCTGTAGGTCAATCTAAACCAGATAACCTGTAGGTCAATCTAAACCACATAACCTGTAGGTCAATCTAAACCACATAACCTGTAGGTCAATCTAAACCACATAACCTGTAGGTCAATCTAAACCAGATAACCTGTAGGTCAATCTAAACCAGATAACCTGTAGGTCAATCTAAACCAGATAACCTGTAGGTCAATCTAAACCAGATAACCTGTAGGTCAATCTAAACCAGATAACCTGTAGGTCAATCTAAACCAGATAACCTGTAGGTCAATCTAAACCACATAACCTGTAGGTCAATCTAAACCAGATAACCTGTAGGTCAATCTAAACCACATAACCTATAGGACTGTGAATAATCATTCAATCTAAACCAGATAGTGTGAAATATCTTATGAAATTAATGTTTTTCCAGGGGTGGACGCGGTATAAAGGTGAGTGGGCGTAGCCTGTACGTGGTGCAGCAGCCAATGATAACTGTGTGGGTGGAGCCTAAAGAGAACATGTTGGTGAGGAGGAGATATGCCAGACTGTGGGCCCAAAACGACCAAATGGCCTTCAACAGCACCATGTCAAAGGTAAAGCCCAGATTGATACTAGACATTTCAATATGGCTGCGTTTACACAGGCAGCCCAATTCTGATATTTTTTTCACTGATTTGGTCTTTTGACCAATCAGATCAGCTCCTTTGCCAATAATTGGACAAAACATCTGAATTGGGCTGCCTGTGTAAACGCAGCCATTGTATTTTCATGTATTTGGTGGATCTCTATCAGTAAGCCTTTACCTGCCTGCCAACCAAAACAAGAGGACCACAATGGACATAAGTTGTTCAACTTTTGTTGTGTTATACTGGATGATTTTAAATGCAGTGTATTGTGTATAGTTGAATTGTGTTTTTTAAATGGTCAAATAAATCAAATCAAATGCATGGGAAAGCTTCTGGACTCCAAGTAATTTGATAACTGATTCAGACCCATCTCTTTAAAAACGAACATCTCTCTCTCTCTCTCTCTCGCTGTCTCTCTCTCAGGAGCAGGAGCATTGTACGGTGGTCTCTTCCACTGAGATGACCTGTTTGACCCCACGTGTGACCCCTGACTCTAAGGTCATGGGGGTGTGGTTTGAGCTGGACAACGTTAAGGTGGCGTTTGAGAGCGTCACGGGGAAGGCGTTCTCTTACTACCCCAACCCAGAGCTGTACGCTCTGAACAGAGACGACCCGGACACACCCTACCACTTCAAACCTGGAGGGGTCATCGCTGTGGAGGTGAGATATAATTTTTAAATGTATTCATTTATGTTTATTGTTGTCTTTATTGGTCAAATATCCCCTGTGGGGTCGATGAAATGCTATCTTATGAAGCGACTTGTACGCAGCACACAATGAAATGCATCGTATTACCACTTTATCTGATTTGATTTGGAAGGACCTGACTAACCCATGGATCTCTCTATCTCTCCCCCAGGGTAAGGACCTGACTAACCCATGGATCTCTCTCTCTCCCCCAGGGTAAGGACCTGACTAACCCATGGATCTCTCTCTCTCTCCCCCAGGGTAAGGACCTGACTAACCCATGGATCTCTCTATCGCTCCCCCAGGGTAAGGACCTGACTAACCCATGGATGTCTCTATCTCTCCCCCAGGGTAAGGACCTGACTAACCCATGGATCTCTCTCTCTCCCCCAGGGTAAGGACCTGACTAACCCATGGATCTCTCTATCTCTCCCCCAGGGTAAGGACCTGACTAACCCATGGATCTCTCTCTCTCCCCCAGGGTAAGGACCTGACTAACCCATGGATGTCTCTATCTCTCCCCCAGGGTAAGGACCTGACTAACCCATGGATCTCTCTATCTCTCCCCCAGGGTAAGGACCTGACTAACCCATGGATCTCTCTATCTCTCCCCCAGGGTAAGGACCTGACTAACCCATGGATCTCTCTATCTCTCCCCCAGGGTAAGGACCTGACTAACCCATGGATCTCTCTATCTCTCCCCCAGGGTAAGGACCTGACTAACCCTTGGATGTCTCTCTCCCCCAGGGTAAGGACCTGACTAACCCATGGATCTCTCTATCTCTCCCCCAGGGTAAGGACCTGACTAACCCATGGATGTCTCTCTCCCCCAGGGTAAGGACCTGACTAACCCATGGATCTCTCTATCTCTCCCCCAGGGTAAGGACCTGACTAACCCATGGATGTCTCTCTCCCCCAGGGTAAGGACCTGACTAACCCTTGGATGTCTCTCTCCCCCAGGGTAAGGACCTGACTAACCCTTGGATGTCTCTCTCCCCCAGGGTAAGGACCTGACGCGTGCGATGACCCGAGGGGAGGTGGTGGCCAGGTTGGGTGACCAGGAGTGTGAGGTCAAAACTCTGGACAGTACTCACCTGTACTGTGAACCTCCTGAGAAACAGCCAGCCAGTCTGGGGAACAACGAACTGCCCAGCCTTAGGGTTAGTCTGTCCCTATACACAGCCTTAGGGTTAGTCTACTGTCCCTATACACAGCCTTAGGGGTAGTCTACTGTCCCTATACACAGCCTTAGGGGTTAGTCTACTGTCCCTATACACAGCCTTAGGGTTAGTATGTCCCTATACACAGCCTTAGGGTTAGTCTGTCCCTATACACAGCCTTAGGGTTAGTCTACTGTCCCTATACACAGCCTTAGGGTTAGTCTGTCCCTATACACAGCCTTAGGGTTAGTCTGTCCCTATACACAGCCTTAGGGTTAGTCTACTGTCCCTATACACAGCCTTAGGGGTTAGTCTACTGTCCCTATACACAGCCTTAGGGTTAGTCTACTGTCCCTATACACAGCCTTAGGGTTAGTCTACTGTCCCTATACACAGCCTTAGGGTTAGTCTGTCCCTATACACAGCCTTAGGGTTAGTCTGTCCCTATACACAGCCTTAGGGTTAGTATACTGTCCCTATACACAGCCTTAGGGTTAGTCTGTCCCTATACACAGCCTTAGGGTTAGTCTACTGTCCCTATACACAGCCTTAGGGTTAGTCTGTCCCTATACACAGCCTTAGGGTTAGTCTACTGTCCCTATACACAGCCTTAGGGTTAGTCTACTGTCCCTATACACAGCCTTAGGGTTAGTCTACTGTCCCTATACACAGCCTTAGGGTTAGTCTACTGTCCCTATACACAGCCTTAGGGTTAGTCTACTGTCCCTATACACAGCCTTAGGGTTAGTCTACTGTCCCTATACACAGCCTTAGGGTTAGTCTACTGTCCCTATACACAGCCTTAGGGTTAGTCTGTCCCTATACACAGCCTTAGGGTTAGTCTGTCCCTATACACAGCCTTAGGGTTAGTCTACTGTCCCTATACACAGCCTTAGGGTTAGTCTACTGTCCCTATACACAGCCTTAGGGTTAGTCTACTGTCCCTATACACAGCCTTAGGGTTAGTCTGTCCCTATACACAGCCTTAGGGTTAGTCTGTCCCTATACACAGCCTTAGGGTTAGTCTACTGTCCCTATACACAGCCTTAGAGTTAGTCTACTGTCCCTATACACAGCCTTAGGGTTAGTCTACTGTCCCTATACACAGCCTTAGGGTTAGTCTACTGTCCCTATACACAGCCTTAGAGTTAGTCTACTGTCCCTATACACAGCCTTAGGGTTAGTCTACTGTCCCTATACACAGCCTTAGGGGTTAGTCTACTGTCCCTATACACAGCCTTAGGGGTTAGTGTACTGTCCCTATACACAGCCTTAGGGTTAGTCTACTGTCCCTATACACAGCCTTAGGGTTAGTCTACTGTCCCTATACACAGCCTTAGGGGTTAGTCTACTGTCCCTATACACAGCCTTAGGGGTTAGTCTACTGTCCCTATACACAGCCTTAGGGTTAGTCTGTCCCTATACACAGCCTTAGGGTTAGTCTACTGTCCCTATACACAGCCTTAGGGTTAGTCTGTCCCTATACACAGCCTTAGGGTTAGTCTACTGTCCCTATACACAGCCTTAGGGGTTAGTCTACTGTCCCTATACACAGCCTTAGGGTTAGTCTGTCCCTATACACAGCCTTAGGGTTAGTCTACTGTCCCTATACACAGCCTTAGGGGTTAGTCTACTGTCCCTATACACAGCCTTAGGGGTTAGTCTACTGTCCCTATACACAGCCTTAGGGTTAGTCTGTCCCTATACACAGCCTTAGGGGTTAGTCTACTGTCCCTATACACAGCCTTAGGGTTAGTCTACTGTCCCTATACACAGCCTTAGGGGTAGTCTACTGTCCCTATACACAGCCTTAGGGGTTAGTCTACTGTCCCTATACACAGCCTTAGGGTTAGTCTACTGTCCCTATACACAGCCTTAGGGGTTAGTCTACTGTCCCTATACACAGCCTTAGGGTTAGTCTGTCCCTATACACAGCCTTAGGGTTAGTCTGTCCCTATACACAGCCTTAGGGTTAGTCTGTCCCTATACACAGCCTTAGGGTTAGTCTACTGTCCCTATACACAGCCTTAGGGTTAGTCTGTCCCTATACACAGCCTTAGGGTTAGTCTGTCCCTATACACAGCCTTAGGGTTAGTCTACTGTCCCTATACACAGCCTTAGGGGTTAGTCTACTGTCCCTATACACAGCCTTAGGGTTAGTCTACTGTCCCTATACACAGCCTTAGGGTTAGTCTGTCCCTATACACAGCCTTAGGGTTAGTCTGTCCCTATACACAGCCTTAGGGTTAGTCTACTGTCCCTATACACAGCCTTAGGGTTAGTCTGTCCCTATACACAGCCTTAGGGTTAGTCTGTCCCTATACACAGCCTTAGGGTTAGTCTACTGTCCCTATACACAGCCTTAGGGGTTAGTCTACTGTCCCTATACACAGCCTTAGGGTTAGTCTACTGTCCCTATACACAGCCTTAGGGTTAGTCTACTGTCCCTATACACAGCCTTAGGGTTAGTCTACTGTCCCTATACACAGCCTTAGGGTTAGTCTGTCCCTATACACAGCCTTAGGGTTAGTCTGTCCCTATACACAGCCTTAGGGTTAGTCTGTCCCTATACACAGCCTTAGGGTTAGTATACTGTCCCTATACACAGCCTTAGGGTTAGTCTGTCCCTATACACAGCCTTAGGGTTAGTCTGTCCCTATACACAGCCTTAGGGTTAGTCTACTGTCCCTATACACAGCCTTAGGGGTTAGTCTACTGTCCCTATACACAGCCTTATGGTTAGTCTACTGTCCCTATACACAGCCTTAGGGTTAGTCTGCTGTCCCTATACACAGCCTTAGGGTTAGTCTACTGTCCCTATACACAGCCTTAGGGTTAGTCTACTGTCCCTATACACAGCCTTAGGGTTAGTATACTGTCCCTATACACATCCTTAGGGGTTAGTCTACTGTCCCTATACACAGCCTTAGGGTTAGTCTACTGTCCCTATACACAGCCTTAGGGGTTAATCTACTGTCCCTATACACAGCCTTAGGGTTAGTCTACTGTCCCTATACACAGCCTTAGGGTTAGTCTACTGTCCCTATACACAGCCTTAGGGGTTAGTCTACTGTCCCTATACACAGCCTTAGGGTTAGTCTACTGTCCCTATACACAGCCTTAGGGTTAGTCTACTGTCCCTATACACAGCCTTAGGGTTAGTCTACTGTCCCTATACACAGCCTTAGGGTTAGTCTACTGTCCCTATACACAGCCTTAGGGTTAGTCTACTGTCCCTATACACAGCCTTAGGGTTAGTCTACTGTCCCTATACACAGCCTTAGGGTTAGTCTACTGTCCCTATACACAGCCTTAGGGTTAGTCTGTCCCTATACACAGCCTTAGGGTTAGTCTGTCCCTATACACAGCCTTAGGGTTAGTCTACTGTCCCTATACACAGCCTTAGGGTTAGTCTACTGTCCCTATACACAGCCTTATGGTTAGTCTGTCCCTATACACAGCCTTAGGGTTAGTCTGTCCCTATACACAGCCTTAGGGTTAGTCTACTGTCCCTATACACAGCCTTAGGGTTAGTCTGTCCCTATACACAGCCTTAGGGTTAGTCTACTGTCCCTATACACAGCCTTAGGGTTAGTCTACTGTCCCTATACACAGCCTTAGGGTTAGTCTACTGTCCCTATACACAGCCTTAGGGTTAGTCTGTCCCTATACACAGCCTTAGGGTTAGTCTGTCCCTATACACAGCCTTAGGGTTAGTCTACTGTCCCTATACACAGCCTTAGGGTTAGTCTACTGTCCCTATACACAGCCTTAGGGTTAGTCTGTCCCTATACACAGCCTTAGGGTTAGTCTGTCCCTATACACAGCCTTAGGGTTAGTCTACTGTCCCTATACACAGCCTTAGGGTTAGTCTGTCCCTATACACAGCCTTAGGGTTAGTCTACTGTCCCTATACACAGCCTTAGGGTTAGTCTACTGTCCCTATACACAGCCTTAGGGTTAGTCTGCTGTCCCTATACACAGCCTTAGGGTTAGTCTACTGTCCCTATACACAGCCTTAGGGTTAGTCTGTCCCTATACACAGCCTTAGGGTTAGTCTGTCCCTATACACAGCCTTAGGGTTAGTCTACTGTCCCTATACACAGCCTTAGGGTTAGTCTGTCCCTATACACAGCCTTAGGGTTAGTCTGTCCCTATACACAGCCTTAGGGTTAGTCTGTCGTCCCTATACACAGCCTTAGGGTTAGTCTACTGTCCCTATACACAGCCTTAGGGGTTAGTCTACTGTCCCTATACACAGCCTTAGGGTTAGTCTGTCCCTATACACAGCCTTAGGGTTAGTCTGTCCCTATACACAGCCTTAGGGTTAGTCTACTGTCCCTATACACAGCCTTAGGGTTAGTCTACTGTCCCTATACACAGCATTAGGGTTAGTCTGTCCCT
>NC_140009.1:1904020-1924020 GCF_964263955.1 Coregonus lavaretus | reverse complement strand
GGCCCATATAGTGCTCTACCTTTGACCAGGGCCCATATAGTGCTCTACCTTTGACCAGGGCCCATATAGTGCTCTTCCTTTGACCAGGGCCCATATAGTGCTCTTCCTTTGACCAGGGCCCATATAGTGCTCTTCCTTTGACCAGGGCCCATATAGTGCTCTCCCTTTGACCAGGGCCCATATAGTGCTCTACCTTTGACCAGGGCCCATATAGTGCTCTACCTTTGACCAGGGCCCATATAGTGCTCTTCCTTTGACCAGGGCCCATATAGTGCTCTACCTTTGACCAGGGCCCATATAGTGCTCTTCCTTTGACCAGGGCCCATATAGTGCTCTTCCTTTGACCAGGGCCCATATAGTGCTCTTCCTTTGACCAGGGCCCATATAGTGCTCTTCCTTTGACCAGGGCCCATATAGTGCTCTTCCTTTGATCAGGGCCCATATAGTGCTCTTCCTTTGATCAGGGCCCATATAGTGCTCTTCCTTTGACCAGGGCCCATATAGGGATCTTTAGCTCGGTGGGCTAACACAGGCTTGACGAACCCGTTTTGTGTAACAGAGGAGGTGGTTCGGTGATTAATACGTTTGCTTGAGGTCTGAAGACTAGATTCCTAGTAGCAGACATTTTCTCTGTGTTTTACAGTGTCCCTAACTTCTCTCTCTATATACATCAGGACGGAGACGGTGGTGGAAAAGATGCTGACCAACTGGATGTCCATCTGTCTCTACTCCTTCCTCAAGGTAGTGCATGTACTGTGTGTGTGTGTGTGTGTGTGTGTGTGTGTGTGTGTGTGTGTGTGTGTGCATATGAAGCTGAATTCTTTTCCTGATGTCCCCATTACTCACATAAATATGTGAGTGTGTGTATCTGAGTGTCATACTGTGTACCCCTCTAGGAGGTGTCTGGGGAGCCCTGACTGTCATACTGTGTACCCCTCTAGGAGGTGTCTGGGGAGCCCCTGACTGTCATACTGTGTACCCCTCTAGGAGGTGTCTGGGGAGCCCCTGACTGTCATACTGTGTACCCCTCTAGGAGGTGTCTGGGGAGCCCCTGACTGTCATACTGTGTACCCCTCTAGGAGGTGTCTGGTGAGCCCCTGACTGTCATACTGTGTACCCCTCTAGGAGGTGTCTGGGGTGCCCCTGACTGTCATACTGTGTACCCCTCTAGGAGGTGTCTGGGGAGCCCCTGACTGTCATACTGTGTACCCCTCTAGGAGGTGTCTGGGGAGCCCCTGACTGTCATACTGTGTACCCCTCTAGGAGGTGTCTGGGGAGCCCCTAACTGTCATACTGTGTACCCCTCTAGGAGGTGGCTGGGGAGCCCCTGACTGTCATACTGTGTACCCCTCTAGGAGGTGTCTGGGGAGCCCCTGACTGTCATACTGTGTACCCCTCTAGGAGGTGTCTGGGGAGCCCCTGACTGTCATACTGTGTACCCCTCTAGGAGGTGTCTGGGGAGCCCCTGACTGTCATACTGTGTACCCCTCTAGGAGGTGTCTGGGGAGCCCCTGACTGTCATACTGTGTACCCCTCTAGGAGGTGTCTGGGGAGCCCCTGACTGTCATACTGTGTACCCCTCTAGGAGGTGTCTGGGGAGCCCCTGACTGTCATACTGTGTACCCCTCTAGGAGGTGGCTGGGGACCCCCTGACTGTCATACTGTGTACCCCTCTAGGAGGTGTCTGGGGAGCCCCTGACTGTCATACTGTGTACCCCTCTAGGAGGTGGCTGGGGAGCCCCTGACTGTCATACTGTGTACCCCTCTAGGAGGTGTCTGGGGAGCCCCTGACTGTCATACTGTGTACCCCTCTAGGAGGTGGCTGGGGAGCCCCTGACTGTCATACTGTGTACCCTTCTAGGAGGTGTCTGGGGAGCCCCTGACTGTCATACTGTGTACCCCTCTAGGAGGTGGCTGGGGAGCCCCTGACTGTCATACTGTGTACCCCTCTAGGAGGTGGCTGGGGAGCCCCTGACTGTCATACTGTGTACCCCTCTAGGAGGTGGCTGGGGAGCCCCTGACTGTCATACTGTGTACCCCTCTAGGAGGTGTCTGGGGAGCCCCTGACTGTCATACTGTGTACCCCTCTAGGAGGTGTCTGGGGAGCCCCTGACTGTCATACTGTGTACCCCTCTAGGAGGTGGCTGGGGAGCCCCTGACTGTCATACTGTGTACCCCTCTAGGAGGTGTCTGGGGAGCCCCTGACTGTCATACTGTGTACCCCTCTAGGAGGTGTCTGGGGAGCCCCTGACTGTCATACTGTGTACCCCTCTAGGAGGTGTCTGGGGAGCCCCTGACTGTCATACTGTGTACCCCTCTAGGAGGTGGCTGGGGAGCCCCTGACTGTCATACTGTGTACCCCTCTAGGAGGTATCTGGGGACCCCCTGACTGTCATACTGTGTACCCCTCTAGGAGGTGGCTGGGGAGCCCCTGACTGTCATACTGTGTACCCCTCTAGGAGGTGGCTGGGGAGCCCCTGACTGTCATACTGTGTACCCCTCTAGGAGGTGTCTGTGGAGCCCCTGACTGTCATACTGTGTACCCCTCTAGGAGGTGGCTGGGGAGCCCCTGACTGTCATACTGTGTACCCCTCTAGGAGGTGTCTGGGGAGCCCCTGACTGTCATACTGTGTACCCCTCTAGGAGGTGGCTGGGGAGCCCCTGACTGTCATACTGTGTACCCCTCTAGGAGGTGTCTGGGGAGCCCCTGACTGTCGTACCGTGTACCCCTCTAGGAGGTGGCTGGGGAGCCCCTGACTGTCATACTGTGTACCCCTCTAGGAGGTGGCTGGGGAGCCCCTGACTGTCATACTGTGTACCCCTCTAGGAGGTGTCTGGGGAGCCCCTGACTGTCATACTGTGTACCCCTCTAGGAGGTATCTGGGGAGCCCCTGACTGTCATACTGTGTACCCCTCTAGGAGGTGGCTGGGGACCCCCTGACTGTCATACTGTGTACCCCTCTAGGAGGTGTCTGGGGACCCCCTGACTGTCATACTGTGTACCCCTCTAGGAGGTATCTGGGGAGCCCCTGACTGTCATACTGTGTACCCCTCTAGGAGGTGTCTGGGGAGCCCCTGACTGTCATACTGTGTACCCCTCTAGGAGGTGGCTGGGGAGCCCCTGACTGTCATACTGTGTACCCCTCTAGGAGGTGTCTGGGGACCCCCTGACTGTCATACTGTGTACCCCTCTAGGAGGTGTCTGGGGAGCCCCTGACTGTCATACTGTGTACCCCTCTAGGAGGTGGCTGGGGAGCCCCTGACTGTCATACTGTGTACCCTTCTAGGAGGTGTCTGGGGAGCCCCTGACTGTCATACTGTGTACCCCTCTAGGAGGTGGCTGGGGAGCCCCTGACTGTCATACTGTGTACCCCTCTAGGAGGTGGCTGGGGAGCCCCTGACTGTCATACTGTGTACCCCTCTAGGAGGTGGCTGGGGAGCCCCTGACTGTCATACTGTGTACCCCTCTAGGAGGTGTCTGGGGAGCCCCTGACTGTCATACTGTGTACCCCTCTAGGAGGTGTCTGGGGAGCCCCTGACTGTCATACTGTGTACCCCTCTAGGAGGTGGCTGGGGAGCCCCTGACTGTCATACTGTGTACCCCTCTAGGAGGTGTCTGGGGAGCCCCTGACTGTCATACTGTGTACCCCTCTAGGAGGTGTCTGGGGAGCCCCTGACTGTCATACTGTGTACCCCTCTAGGAGGTGTCTGGGGACCCCCTGACTGTCATACTGTGTACCCCTCTAGGAGGTATCTGGGGAGCCCCTGACTGTCATACTGTGTACCCCTCTAGGAGGTATCTGGGGACCCCCTGACTGTCATACTGTGTACCCCTCTAGGAGGTGGCTGGGGAGCCCCTGACTGTCATACTGTGTACCCCTCTAGGAGGTGTCTGGGGAGCCCCTGACTGTCATACTGTGTACCCCTCTAGGAGGTGGCTGGGGAGCCCCTGACTGTCATACTGTGTACCCCTCTAGGAGGTGTCTGGGGAGCCCCTGACTGTCATACTGTGTACCCCTCTAGGAGGTGTCTGGGGAGCCCCTGACTGTCATACTGTGTACCCCTCTAGGAGGTGTCTGGGGAGCCCCTGACTGTCATACTGTGTACCCCTCTAGGAGGTGGCTGGGGAGCCCCTGACTGTCATACTGTGTACCCCTCTAGGAGGTATCTGGGGACCCCCTGACTGTCATACTGTGTACCCCTCTAGGAGGTGGCTGGGGAGCCCCTGACTGTCATACTGTGTACCCCTCTAGGAGGTGGCTGGGGAGCCCCTGACTGTCATACTGTGTACCCCTCTAGGAGGTGTCTGTGGAGCCCCTGACTGTCATACTGTGTACCCCTCTAGGAGGTGGCTGGGGAGCCCCTGACTGTCATACTGTGTACCCCTCTAGGAGGTGTCTGGGGAGCCCCTGACTGTCATACTGTGTACCCCTCTAGGAGGTGGCTGGGGAGCCCCTGACTGTCATACTGTGTACCCCTCTAGGAGGTGTCTGGGGAGCCCCTGACTGTCGTACCGTGTACCCCTCTAGGAGGTGGCTGGGGAGCCCCTGACTGTCATACTGTGTACCCCTCTAGGAGGTGGCTGGGGAGCCCCTGACTGTCATACTGTGTACCCCTCTAGGAGGTGTCTGGGGAGCCCCTGACTGTCATACTGTGTACCCCTCTAGGAGGTATCTGGGGAGCCCCTGACTGTCATACTGTGTACCCCTCTAGGAGGTGGCTGGGGACCCCCTGACTGTCATACTGTGTACCCCTCTAGGAGGTGTCTGGGGACCCCCTGACTGTCATACTGTGTACCCCTCTAGGAGGTATCTGGGGAGCCCCTGACTGTCATACTGTGTACCCCTCTAGGAGGTGTCTGGGGAGCCCCTGACTGTCATACTGTGTACCCCTCTAGGAGGTGGCTGGGGAGCCCCTGACTGTCATACTGTGTACCCCTCTAGGAGGTGTCTGGGGACCCCCTGACTGTCATACTGTGTACCCCTCTAGGAGGTGTCTGGGGAGCCCCTGACTGTCATACTGTGTACCCCTCTAGGAGGTGGCTGGGGAGCCCCTGACTGTCATACTGTGTACCCTTCTAGGAGGTGTCTGGGGAGCCCCTGACTGTCATACTGTGTACCCCTCTAGGAGGTGGCTGGGGAGCCCCTGACTGTCATACTGTGTACCCCTCTAGGAGGTGGCTGGGGAGCCCCTGACTGTCATACTGTGTACCCCTCTAGGAGGTGGCTGGGGAGCCCCTGACTGTCATACTGTGTACCCCTCTAGGAGGTGTCTGGGGAGCCCCTGACTGTCATACTGTGTACCCCTCTAGGAGGTGTCTGGGGAGCCCCTGACTGTCATACTGTGTACCCCTCTAGGAGGTGGCTGGGGAGCCCCTGACTGTCATACTGTGTACCCCTCTAGGAGGTGTCTGGGGAGCCCCTGACTGTCATACTGTGTACCCCTCTAGGAGGTGTCTGGGGAGCCCCTGACTGTCATACTGTGTACCCCTCTAGGAGGTGTCTGGGGAGCCCCTGACTGTCATACTGTGTACCCCTCTAGGAGGTGGCTGGGGAGCCCCTGACTGTCATACTGTGTACCCCTCTAGGAGGTATCTGGGGACCCCCTGACTGTCATACTGTGTACCCCTCTAGGAGGTGGCTGGGGAGCCCCTGACTGTCATACTGTGTACCCCTCTAGGAGGTGGCTGGGGAGCCCCTGACTGTCATACTGTGTACCCCTCTAGGAGGTGTCTGTGGAGCCCCTGACTGTCATACTGTGTACCCCTCTAGGAGGTGGCTGGGGAGCCCCTGACTGTCATACTGTGTACCCCTCTAGGAGGTGTCTGGGGAGCCCCTGACTGTCATACTGTGTACCCCTCTAGGAGGTGGCTGGGGAGCCCCTGACTGTCATACTGTGTACCCCTCTAGGAGGTGTCTGGGGAGCCCCTGACTGTCGTACCGTGTACCCCTCTAGGAGGTGGCTGGGGAGCCCCTGACTGTCATACTGTGTACCCCTCTAGGAGGTGGCTGGGGAGCCCCTGACTGTCATACTGTGTACCCCTCTAGGAGGTGTCTGGGGAGCCCCTGACTGTCATACTGTGTACCCCTCTAGGAGGTATCTGGGGAGCCCCTGACTGTCATACTGTGTACCCCTCTAGGAGGTGGCTGGGGACCCCCTGACTGTCATACTGTGTACCCCTCTAGGAGGTGTCTGGGGACCCCCTGACTGTCATACTGTGTACCCCTCTAGGAGGTATCTGGGGAGCCCCTGACTGTCATACTGTGTACCCCTCTAGGAGGTGTCTGGGGAGCCCCTGACTGTCATACTGTGTACCCCTCTAGGAGGTGGCTGGGGAGCCCCTGACTGTCATACTGTGTACCCCTCTAGGAGGTGTCTGGGGACCCCCTGACTGTCATACTGTGTACCCCTCTAGGAGGTGGCTGGGGAGCCCCTGACTGTCATACTGTGTACCCCTCTAGGAGGTGTCTGGGGAGCCCCTGACTGTCATACTGTGTACCCCTCTAGGAGGTGGCTGGGGACCCCCTGACTGTCATACTGTGTACCCCTCTAGGAGGTGTCTGGGGAGCCCCTGACTGTCATACTGTGTACCCCTCTAGGAGGTGTCTGGGGAGCCCCTGACTGTCATACTGTGTACCCCTCTAGGAAGTGGCTGGGGACCCCCTGACTGTCATACTGTGTACCCCTCTAGGAGGTGTCTGGGGAGCCCCTGACTGTCATACTGTGTACCCCTCTAGGAGGTGGCTGGGGAGCCCCTGACTGTCATACTGTGTACCCCTCTAGGAGGTGTCTGGGGAGCCCCTGACTGTCATACTGTGTACCCCTCTAGGAGGTGTCTGGGGAGCCCCTGACTGTCATACTGTGTACCCCTCTAGGAGGTGTCTGGGGAGCCCCTGACTGTCATACTGTGTACCCCTCTAGGAGGTGTCTGGGGAGCCCCTGACTGTCATACTGTGTACCCCTCTAGGAGGTGTCTGGGGAGCCCCTGACTGTCATACTGTGTACCCCTCTAGGAGGTGGCTGGGGAGCCCCTGACTGTCATACTGTGTACCCCTCTAGGAGGTATCTGGGGAGCCCCTGACTGTCATACTGTGTACCCCTCTAGGAGGTGGCTGGGGAGCCCCTGACTGTCATACTGTGTACCCCTCTAGGAGGTGGCTGGGGAGCCCCTGACTGTCATACTGTGTACCCCTCTAGGAGGTGTCTGGGGACCCCCTGACTGTCATACTGTGTACCCCTCTAGGAGGTGGCTGGGGACCCCCTGACTGTCATACTGTGTACCCCTCTAGGAGGTGTCTGGGGACCCCCTGACTGTCATACTGTGTACCCCTCTAGGAGGTGGCTGGGGAGCCCCTGACTGTCATACTGTGTACCCCTCTAGGAGGTGTCTGGGGAGCCCCTGACTGTCATACTGTGTACCCCTCTAGGAAGTGGCTGGGGACCCCCTGACTGTCATACTGTGTACCCCTCTAGGAGGTGTCTGGGGAGCCCCTGACTGTCATACTGTGTACCCCTCTAGGAGGTGTCTGGGGAGCCCCTGACTGTCATACTGTGTACCCCTCTAGGAGGTGTCTGGGGAGCCCCTGACTGTCATACTGTGTACCCCTCTAGGAGGTGTCTGGGGAGCCCCTGACTGTCATAATGTGTACCCCTCTAGGAGGTGGCTGGGGAGCCCCTGACTGTCATACTGTGTACCCCTCTAGGAGGTGTCTGGGGAGCCCCTGACTGTCATACTGTGTACCCCTCTAGGAGGTGTCTGGGGAGCCCCTGACTGTCATACTGTGTACCCCTCTAGGAGGTGTCTGGGGAGCCCCTGACTGTCATACTGTGTACCCCTCTAGGAGGTGTCTGGGGAGCCCCTGACTGTCATACTGTGTACCCCTCTAGGAGGTGGCTGGGGAGCCCCTGACTGTCATACTGTGTACCCCTCTAGGAGGTATCTGGGGAGCCCCTGACTGTCATACTGTGTACCCCTCTAGGAGGTGGCTGGGGAGCCCCTGACTGTCATACTGTGTACCCCTCTAGGAGGTGGCTGGGGAGCCCCTGACTGTCATACTGTGTACCCCTCTAGGAGGTGTCTGGGGACCCCCTGACTGTCATACTGTGTACCCCTCTAGGAGGTGGCTGGGGACCCCCTGACTGTCATACTGTGTACCCCTCTAGGAGGTGTCTGGGGACACCCTGACTGTCATACTGTGTACCCCTCTAGGAGGTGGCTGGGGAGCCCCTGACTGTCATACTGTGTACCCCTCTAGGAGGTATCTGGGGAGCCCCTGACTGTCATACTGTGTACCCCTCTAGGAGGTGGCTGGGGAGCCCCTGACTGTCATACTGTGTACCCCTCTAGGAGGTGTCTGGGGACCCCCTGACTGTCATACTGTGTACCCCTCTAGGAGGTGTCTGGGGACCCCCTGACTGTCATACTGTGTACCCCTCTAGGAGGTGTCTGGGGAGCCCCTGACTGTCATACTGTGTACCCCTCTAGGAGGTGGCTGGGGAGCCCCTGTATATGCTGTACAGAGCCATCAAGTACCAGGTGGATAAGGGACCAGTAGACGCTGTGACGGGGAAAGCCAAGCGCACCCTGAACGACAGCCATCTACTGAGAGAGGACATCGACTACTGCTCTATCGTACGTCTGTTTTCTTTTTTCATAATACATACTCTCCCTCCCTCCCTCCCCCTCTCCCTCCCTCCCTCCCTCCTAACTCTCCTTCCCTCCTCTCTCCCTCCCTCCCTCCCTCCCTCATTCCCAACTCTCCCTCCCTCCCTCCCTCCCTCCCTCCTAACTCTCCCTCCCTCCCTCCCTCCTTCCCAACTCTCCCTCCCTCCCTTCCTAACTCTCCTTCCCTCCTCTCTCCCTCCCTCCCTCCTAACTCTCCTTCCCTCCTAACTCTCCCTCCCTCCCAACTCTCCCTCCCTCCCTACTATCTCTCCCTCCCTCCCTCCCAACTCTCTCTCTCTCCCTCCCTCCCTCCCAACTCTCTCTCCCTCCCTCCCTCCCTCCCTCCTAACTCCCCCTTCCTCCCTCCCTCCCTCCCTCCTAACTCCCCCTTCCTCCCACCCTCCTTCCCAACTCTCCCTCCCTCCCTTCCTAACTCTCCTTCCCTCCTCTCTCCCTCCCTCCCTCCTAACTCTCCTTCCCTCCTAACTCTCCCTCCCTCCCAACTCTCCCTCCCTCCCTACTATCTCTCCCTCCCTCCCTCCCAACTCTCTCTCTCTCCCTCCCTCCCTCCCAACTCTCTCTCCCTCCCTCCCTCCCTCCCTCCTAACTCCCCCTTCCTCCCTCCCTCCCTCCCTCCTAACTCCCCCTTCCTCCCTCCCTCCTTCCCAACTCTCCCTCCCTCCCTTCCTAACTCTCCTTCCCTCCTCTCTCCCTCCCTCCCTCCTAACTCTCCTTCCCTCCTAACTCTCCCTCCCTCCCAACTCTCCCTCCCTCCCTACTATCTCTCCCTCCCTCCCTCCCAACTCTCTCTCTCTCCCTCCCTCCCTCCCAACTCTCTCTCCCTCCCTCCCTCCCTCCCTCCTAACTCCCCCTTCCTCCCTCCCTCCCTCCCTCCTAACTCCCCCTTCCTCCCTCCCTCCTTCCCAACTCTCCCTCCCTCCCTTCCTAACTCTCCTTCCCTCCTCTCTCCCTCCCTCCCTCCTAACTCTCCTTCCCTCCTAACTCTCCCTCCCTCCCAACTCTCCCTCCCTCCCTACTATCTCTCCCTCCCTCCCTCCCAACTCTCTCTCTCTCCCTCCCTCCCTCCCAACTCTCTCTCCCTCCCTCCCTCCCTCCCTCCTAACTCCCCCTTCCTCCCTCCCTCCCTCCCTCCTAACTCCCCCTTCCTCCCTCCCTCCTTCCCAACTCTCCCTCCCTCCCTTCCTAACTCTCCTTCCCTCCTCTCTCCCTCCCTCCCTCCTAACTCTCCTTCCCTCCTAACTCTCCCTCCCTCCCAACTCTCCCTCCCTCCCTACTATCTCTCCCTCCCTCCCTCCCAACTCTCTCTCCCTCCCTCCCTCCCTCCTAACTCCCCCTTCCTCCCTTCCTCCCTCCCTCCCTCCTAACTCCCCCTTCCTCCCTCTTTACTGCTATCTCCTCTCTCTGGTCAGACTCTGATGGTGAAGAGTGGTGTGGAGATGCAGCTGTGTCCGGTCAAGGTGTTGGACACAGACACCATCACACAGGTCAAAGACAAGATCCTAGACCAGATCTATAAAGGAGTTCCCTTCTCACAGAGACCTGCTGCAGACTCACTAGACCTGGGTAAGGAATAGCAGACTCACTAGGCCTGGGTAAGGAATAGCAGACTCACTAGGCCTGGGTAAGGAATAGCAGACTCACTAGGCCTGGGTAAGGAATAGCAGACTCCCTGGGTAAGGAATAGCAGACTCCCTGGGTAAGGAATAGCAGACTCACTAGGCCTGGGTAAGGAATAGCAGACTCACTAGGCCTGGGTAAGGAATAGCAGACTCACTAGACCTGGGTAAGGAATAGCAGACTCACTAGGCCTGGGTAAGGAATAGCAGACTCACTAGGCCTGGGTAAGGAATAGCAGACTCACTAGGCCTGGGTAAGGAATAGCAGACTCACTAGGCCTGGGTAAGGAATAGCAGACTCACTAGGCCTGGGTAAGGAATAGCAGACTCACTAGACCTGGGTAAGGAATAGCAGACTCACTAGGCCTGGGTAAGGAATAGCAGACTCACTAGGCCTGGGTAAGGAATAGCAGACTCACTAGGCCTGGGTAAGGAATAGCAGACTCACTAGACCTGGGTAAGGAATAGCAGACTCACTAGGCCTGGGTAAGGAATAGCAGACTCACTAGGCCTGGGTAAGGAATAGCAGACTCACTAGACCTGGGTAAGGAATAGCAGACTCACTAGGCCTGGGTAAGGAATAGCAGACTCCCTGGGTAAGGAATAGCAGACTCACTAGACCTGGGTAAGGAATAGCAGACTCACTAGACCTGGGTAAGGAATAGCAGACTCACTAGACCTGGGTAAGGAATAGCAGACTCACTAGGCCTGGGTAAGGAATAGCAGACTCACTAGGCCTGGGTAAGGAATAGCAGACTCACTAGGCCTGGGTAAGGAATAGCAGACTCACTAGGCCTGGGTAAGGAATAGCAGACTCCCTGGGTAAGGAATAGCAGACTCACTAGGCCTGGGTAAGGAATAGCAGACTCACTAGGCCTGGGTAAGGAATAGCAGACTCCCTGGGTAAGGAATAGCAGACTCACTAGGCCTGGGTAAGGAATAGCAGACTCACTAGACCTGGGTAAGGAATAGCAGACTCACTAGGCCTGGGTAAGGAATAGCAGACTCACTAGGCCTGGGTAAGGAATAGCAGACTCACTAGGCCTGGGTAAGGAATAGCAGACTCACTAGACCTGGGTAAGGAATAGCAGACTCCCTGGGTAAGGAATAGCAGACTCACTAGGCCTGGGTAAGGAATAGCAGACTCCCTGGGTAAGGAATAGCAGACTCCCTGGGTAAGGAATAGCAGACTCCCTGGGTAAGGAATAGCAGACTCACTAGGCCTGGGTAAGGAATAGTGAATATATTGTTTTGAATGTGGAAACTCTACTAATGAATGTGATGTTTTAATTGTGGTCAATGTGATGTTTTAATTGTGGTCAATGTGATGTTTTAATTGTGGTCAATGTGATGTTTTAATTGTGGTCAATGTGATGTTTTAATTGTGGTCAACACACCAGTTCTGACCTCAGTGGTTTCAAGAACCGTTAGTAAGGAATACTGAACCCAGTTTGTTTGTAAAGCACCCTTCATACAACGTTTTGCAGCCCAAAGTGCAAACAGAGATCTAGGTATGTCACAGAAATGGTTCTTTGAACCACTCTCAGGTAATGAGTAACCTTGCCTGAGACCTGAAGAGTTGCGTTAGCTCCCCAAGCTATTCGCTAGGCTTGAGCTTACCAGGCTAGCGCAGTCTCGTAACATTAAGATAACCCGGGTTCAAACCCAGACCTATAAATTCTTACCTAAGATGATCTTTTTACCACTGGTTTGAGGTAAATGTGATTTGTCTCGTCAGAATGGCGATCTGGGCAGGCGGGTCACCTGACTCTGTCAGACGATGACGTCACAGCAGTCTTCCAGGGCCGCTGGAAGAAACTCAACACTTTGCAACACTACAAGGTGCCAGACCACACACAACCACTACACACACAACCACTACACACACACACACACACACAACCACTACACACAACCACTACACACACACACACACACAACCACTACACACAACCACTACACACACAAACACAAACACAACCACTACACACACACACACACACACACACACACACACAACCACTACACACAACCACTACACACACAAACACAACCACTACACACACACACACAACCACTACACACAACCACTACACACACAAACACAACCACTACACACACACACACAACCACTACACACACACACACAACCACTACACACACAAACACAACCACTACACACACACACACACACACACACACACACAACACACACACACACACACACACACAACCACTACACACACACACACACACACACACACAACCACTACACACAACCACTACACACACACACACACAACCACTACACACACACAACCGCTACACACACACACACACACACACACACAACCACTACACACACACACACACTCCCCATACACACACACACAACCACTACACACACACACACACACACACACACACAACCACTACACACAACCACTACACACACACACACACAACCACTACACACACACAACCGCTACACACACACACACACACACACAACCACTACACACACACACACACTCCCCACACACACAAACACAACCACAACCACTACACACAACCACTACACACACACACAACCACTACACACACACACACAACCACTACACACACACACAACCCCTACACACACACACACCACACACACACACACACACACAACACTTACACACACACTCACCATACACACACACACAACCCCTACACACACACACACCACACACACACACACACACACACACACACAACACTTACACACACACTCACACAACACTTACACACACACTCACCATACACACACACACAACCCCTACACACACACAACCCCTACACACCACACACACACACACAACACTTACACACACACACAACACTAAGATCTGCTAACGTGAATGTTTTCTCGACAAGGTGCCGGACGGCGCTACAGTGGCCCTGATCCCTGGATCAGCTGTTGTCATGGGGATACACCAGGTCTACCAGACTGGAGAGAGTAAATACTGTTATAACCTGTTATAACCTGTTATAACCTGTTTAATAAGATATCAACTATATCAACCTGTTATAACCTGTTTAATAAGATATCAACTATATCAACTGTTTTATAGCTGTTTTATTACAGCACATCATTACTGTAAAGATTTGGTAGTGATCTTCAATGTTATGGTATGTTGTGTTATGGAAGGAGAAACCAGACAGATATCATATGTATAGTATTATGGTCTGTTGTGGTAGCTGTGTTATGGAAGGAGAAACCAGACAGATATCATATGTATAGTATTATGGTCTGTTGTGGTAGCGGTGTTATGGAAGGAGAAACCAGACAGATATCATATGTATAGTATTATGGTCTGTTGTGGTAGCGGTGTTATGGAAGGAGAAATCAGACATATATCATATGTATAGTATTATGGTCTGTTGTGGTAGCGGTGTTATGGAAGGAGAAACCAGACAGATATCATATGTATAGTATTATGGTCTGTTGTGGTAGCTGTGTTATGGAAGGAGAAACCAGACAGATATCATATGTATAGTATTATGGTCTGTTGTGGTAGCTGTGTAATGGAAGGAGAAACCAGACAGATATCATATGTATAGTATTATGGTCTGTTGTGGTAGATGTGTTATGGAAGGAGAAACCAGACAGATATCATATGTATAGTATTATGGTCTGTTGTGGTAGCTGTGTTATGGAAGGAGAAACCAGACAGACATCCTTTAAACAATGTTATGTTAAAAGTATTGCCCTACTATAAGATTTGCCCTTTTTGACCTGGAAGTGTGTCCCTCTGTCCAAAGTGGCACCCTGTCCCGTTGGTAGTATTTTCAGATGTGCCCCGTGTCTCCCTCTTTGTATGTGTAACCTGGATCTGGAAGTGTGTCCCTCTGTGTACTCCGTAGAGATGTCCATGTTGGAGGGGGAGGGGGAGGAGGGTGTGAGGCTGTGGCACCTGGTGAAGTCCAGCGAGGACCCAGAGATCCCCAAACACAGCAGCATGAGGGAGAGAGAGAGGGCCAAGGCCATACCAGAGATCTACCTGACACGACTATTATCTATGAAGGTAGGTACACACACAACCACTACACAACCACTACACACACACACACACACAACCCCTACACACACACAACCCCTACACACACACACACACACACACACACACACACACACACACACACACACAACCCCTACACACACACACACACACACACACACACACACACACACACACACACACACACACACACACACACACACACACAACCACTACACACACACACACACAACCCCTACACACACACACACACACACACAACCCCTACACACACACACACACACACACACACACAACCACTACACACACACACACACACACAACCCCTACACACACACACACACACACACACACACAAATTAACTGCTTTAGCGGTTCTAGTGTTAATCCATTTAAAAGTCAGGCTGTGACACAACAAATGTGTAATAAGTCAAGGGGTATGAATACTTTCTGAAGGCACCGTAGATGTCTAAAGGATGTTATCTCTCTCTCCAAAAGGGGGCGCTGCAGAAGTTATGGTACAGTATATACAGTGAGGGGGAAAAAGTATTTGATCCCCTGCTGATTTTGTATGTTTGCCCACTGACAAAGAAATGATCAGTCTATAATTTTAATGGTAGGTTTATTTGAACCATGAGAGACAGAATAACAACAACAAAATCCAGAAAAACGCATGTCAAAAATGTTATAAATTGATTTGCGTTTTAATGAGGGAAATAAGTATTTGACCCCTCTGCAAAACATGACTTAGTACTTGGTGGCAAAACCCTTGTTGGCAATCACAGAGGTCAGACGTTTCTTGTAGTTGGCCACCAGGTTTGCACACATCTCAGGAGGGATTTTGTCCCACTCCTCTTTGCAGATCTTCTCCAAGTCATTAAGGTTTCGAGGCTGACGTTTGGCAACTCGAACCTTCAGCTCCCTCCACAGATTTTCTATGGGATTAAGGTCTGGAGACTGGCTAGGCCACTCCAGGACCTTAATGTGCTTCTTCTTGAGCCACTCCTTTGTTGCCTTGGCCGTGTATTTTGGGTCATTGTCATGCTGGAATACCCATCCACGACCCATTTTCAATGCCCTGGCTGAGGGAAGGAGGTTCTCACCCAAGATTTGACGGTACATGGCCCCGTCCATCGTCCCTTTGATGCGGTGAAGTTGTCTTGTCCCCTTAGCAGAAAAACACCCCCAAAGCATAATGTTTCCACCTCCATGTTTGACGGTGGGGATGGTGTTCTTGGGGTCATAGGCAGCATTCCTCCTCCTCCAAACACAGCGAGTTGAGTTGATGCCAAAGAGCTCGATTTTGGTCTCATCTGGCCACAACACTTTCACCCAGTTCTCCTCTGAATCATTCAGATGTTCATTGGCAAACTTCAGACGGGTATGTATATGTGCTTTCTTAAGCAGGGGGATCTTGCAGGCACTGCAGGATTTCAGTCCTTCACGGCGTAGTGTGTTACCAATTGTTTTCTTGGTGACTATGGTCCCAGCTGCCTTGAGATCATTGACAAGATCCTCCCGTGTAGTTCTGGGCTGATTCCTCCTCGTTCTCATGATCATTGCAACTCCACGAGGTGAGATCTTGCATGGAGCCCCAGGCCGAGGGAGATTGACAGTTCTTTTGTGTTTCTTCCATTTGCGAATAATCGCACCAACTGTTGTCACCTTCTCACCAAGCTGCTTGGCGATGGTCTTGTAGCCCATTCCAGCCTTGTGTAGGTCTACAATCTTGTCCCTGACATCCTTGGAGAGCTTTTTGGTCTTGGCCATGGTGGAGAGTTTGGAATCTGATTGATTGATTGCTTCTGTGGACAGGTGTCTTTTATACAGGTAACAAGCTGAGATTAGGAGCACTCCCTTTAAGAGTGTGCTCCTAATCTCAGCTCGTTACCTGTATAAACGACACCTGGGAGCCAGAAATCTTTCTGATTGAGAGGGGGTCAAATACTTATTTCCCTCATTAAAATGCAAATCAATTTATAACATTTTTGACATGCGTTTTTCTGGATTTTTTCGTTGTTATTCTGTCTCTCACTGTTCAAATAAACCTACCATTAAAATTATAGACTGATCATTTCTTTGGCAGTCGGCAAACGTACAAAATCAGCAGGGGATCAAATACTTTTTTCCCTCACTGTATATACCTAGCTGTGTGTCTAAAGGATGTTATACATCTCTCTCCTCCAGGGGACGCTGCAGAGGTTATGGAAAGTATTCAGGCCCCTTGACTTTTTCCACATTTTGTTACGTTACAGCCTTATTCTAAAATTGATTAAATAAAACTATTTCCTCAGCAATCTACACACAATACCCCATAATGACAGTGAAAACACGTTCTTAGAAATTATTTACATAAGTATTTAGACCCTTTGCTATGAGACTCGAAATTGCGCTCGGGTGCATCCTGTTTCCATTGATCATCCTTGAGATGTTGTCCACCTGTGGTAAATTTAAATTGATTGGACATGATTTGGAAAGGCACACACCTGTCTATATAAGGTCCCACAGTTGACAGTGCATGTCAGAGCAAAAACCAAGCCATGAGATCGAAGGAATTGTTCGTAAAGCTCCGAGACAGGATTGTGTCGAGGCACAGATCTAGGGAAGGGTACAAAAAAATGTCTGCAGTATTGAAGGTCCCCAAGAACACAGTGGCCTCCATCATTCTTAAATGGAAGAAGTTTAGAACCACCAAGACTCTTCCTAGAGCTGGCCGCCCGGCCAAACTGAGCAATCGGGGGAGAAGGGCCTTGGTCAGGGAGGTGACCAAGAACCTGATGGTCACTCTGAAAGAGCTTTAGAGTTCCTCTGTGGAGATGGGAGAACCTTCCAGAAGGACAACCATCTCTGCAACACTCCACCAATTAGCCCTTTATGGTACAGTGGCCAGACGGAAGCCACTCCTCAGTAAAAGGCACATGACAGCCCGCTTGGAGTTTGTCAAAAGGCACCTAAAGGACTCTCAGACCATGAGAAACAAGATTCTCTGGTCTGATGAAACCAAGATTGAACTCTTTGGCATGAGTGCCAAGCATCACGTCTGGAGGAAACCTGGCACCATCGCTACGGTGAAGCATGGTGGTGGCAGCATCATGGTGTGGGGATGTTTTTCAGCGGCAGGGACTGGGAGACTGGTCAGGATTGAGGGAAAGATGAACAGAGCAAAGTACAGAGAGGTCCTTGATGAAAACCTGCTCCAGAGCACTCAGGACCTCAGACTGGGGCAAAGGTTTACCTTCCAACAGGACAACGACCCTAAGCACACAGCCAAGACAACGCAGGAGTGGCTTCGGGACAAGTCTCTGAATGTCCTTGAGAGGCCCAGCCAGAGCCCGGACTTGAACCCGATCGAACATCTCTGGAGAGACCTGAAAATATCTGTGCAGCAACGCTCCCCATCCAACCTGACAGAGCTTGAGAGGATCTGCAGAGAAGAATGGGAGAAACTCCCCAAATACAGGTGTGCCAAGCTTGTAGCGTCATACCCAAGAAGACTCCAGGCTGTAATCGCTGCCAAAGGCGCGTCAACAAAGTACTGAGTAAAAGGTCCCGGATACTTATGTAAATGTGATATTTCAGTTTTTTATTTTTAATAAATTAGCAAATATTTCTAAAAACCAGTTTTTGCTTTGTCATTATGGGGTATTATGTGTAGATTGATGAGGGGGGGAAACTATTTAATAAATTTTAGGATAAGGCTGTAACCTAGCAAAATGTGGAAAAAGTCGAGGGGTCTGAACTTTCAGAATGCACTGTATATACCTAGCTGTGTGTTATATATCTCTCCCCTCCAGGGGGCGCTGCAGAAGTTATGGTACAGTATATATACCTAGCTGTGTGTCTAAAGGATGTCATAACTCTCTCCGCTCCAGGGGACGCTGCAGAAGTTTGTAGACGATGTGTTCGTAGCGATCCTCAACACCAAGCGCCCTCCTCCCATCGCTGTGCGCTTCTTCTTTGACTTCCTGGATGACATGGCAGAAAAACACGGCATCGACGACCCCGAGACCGTACACATCTGGAAGACCAACAGGTCAGTCAGTCACTGGTCCTGGTTACTGGTTTGTGCTTCTGTAAATTGTAAATACAATTCAATAAAATTTAACTCCCCTCTCCTCTTCTATATTAAAAGTTCACTGCAGAGAGAAATGTGAGACTTTCGATGGTTGTGTTCGAGATTGACTGCGATCGGTGACAGAAGACTGACTGATCATCCTAAATAACTACTCACTATTATTTGATCAGTCAGTTTGCTCTGTCGGTGATCAACGACTGAACTAATTTGATATTCTTTTGTATTTTCTGTGTCCTTCAGTAAAATTGCATATTCTCTGTCGTTTCTCCCAGCCTGCCTCTGAGGTTCTGGGTGAACATCTTGAAGAACCCTCAGTTTGTGTTTGACGTCCAGGTGACGGATAGCGTGGACGCTGTTCTCTCTGTCATCGCTCAGACATTCATCGACTCCTGCACCACCTCCGAACACAAAGTCGGACGGGTCAGAAACAATTTTTTAACGTGATTTATTTAACTTGGGTATTTATTTGTATATTTTGTGTATATATATATTTTTTCTAATGATTAATAATACCCAAGTTTCAACATCTTTTGAATGTTTAATATTTATTTTATTGATGGTATTTTCAGAATACAGTAGGGAGAAATCAGACATCAACATTTACATTTTAGTCATTTAGCGGACGCTCTTATCCAGAGCGACTTACAGGAGCAATTAGGGTTAAGTGCCTTGCTCAAGGGCACATCGACAGATTTTTCACCTAGTCGGCTCGGGGATTAGAACCAGCGACCTTTCGATTACTGGCACAACGTCTCTTAACCACTAGGCTACCTGCCGCCCCAGACAAGGATATTGATTCAGGTTATGAGATTTTGTAGTTCCTCATCAGGTCCAGACAACTTTAGCTGTGAGAAGCGGTTTAAGGAAATTGAGATTTATATCCGTATTTTGTAATCCATATTAACGTGTAGTGATGATGATGTTCATTATGTTTTGCTGACCTGTAGGACTCTCCAGTGAACAAGCTACTGTACGCCAGAGAGATCCCCAGATACAAGCAGCTGGTTGAGAGGTGAGACAGACTATAGTGCTTGAAGTCTTGACAGAGTTGAGGTTCTGTTGATGTCTGTAAAAGCAGTAGGTCACCCCGCTATGTAATGATGATGTTCTACAGCTGGGTCGACCTTTACTTTGTGACTGATCCAAACTCATTGAGGTCAGACTGTAGACTATGGGATCACCCTCCCCTCTGTAGACTATGGGATCACCCTCCCCTCTGTAGACTATGGGATCACCCTCCCCTCTGTAGACTATGGGATCACCCTCCCCTCTGTAGACTATGGGATCACCCTCCCCTCTGTAGACTATGGGATCACCCTCCCCACCCTCCCCTCTGTGGACTATGGGATCACCCTCCCCTCTGTAGACTATGGGATCACCCTCCCCTCTGTAGACTATGGGATCACCCTCCCCTCTGTGGACTATGGGATCACCCTCCCCTCTGTAGACTATGGGATCACCCTCCCCTCTGTAGACTATGGGATCACCCTCCCCTCTGTGGACTTGCTGTGCAGTGGATGATCTTGACAGTTTTTTCCAAATACTACTGTGTTCTGTGG
>NC_140009.1:1759020-1901520 GCF_964263955.1 Coregonus lavaretus | reverse complement strand
AAGGTCCCCAAGAACACAGTGGCCTCCATCATTCTTTAATTGGAAGAAGTTTGGAACCACCAAGACTCTTCCTAGAGCTGGCCGCCCGGCCAAACTGAGCAATCGGGGGAGAAGGACCTTGGTCAGGGAGGTGACCAAGAACCCGATGGTCACTCTGAAAGTGCTCCAGAGTTCCTCTGTGGAGATGAGAGAACCTTCCAGAAGGACAACCATCTCTGCAGCACTCCACCAATCAGGCATTTATGTTAGTGGCCAGACGGAAGCCACTCCTCAGTAAAAGGCACATGACAGCCCGCTTGGAGTTTGCCAAAAGGCACCTAAAGACTCTGACCATGAGAAACAAGATTCTCTGGTCTGAAGAAACCAAGATTGAACTCTTTGGCCTGAATGCCAATTGTCACGTCTGCAGGAAACCTGGCAACATCCCTACGGTGAAGCATGGTGGTGGCAGCATCATGCTGTGGGGAGGTTTTTCAGCAGCAGGGACTGGGAGACTAGTCAGGATCAAGGGAAAGATGAACGGAGCAAAGTACAGAGAGATCCTTGATGAAAACCTGCTCCAGAGCGCTCAGGACCTCAGACTGGGGCGAAGGTTCACCTTCCAACAGGACAATGACCCTAAGCACACAGCCAAGACAACACAGGAGTGGCTTCGGGACAAGTCTCTGAATGTCCTTGAGTGGCCCAGCCAGAGCCTGGACTTGAACCCGATCGAACATCTCTGGAGAGACCTGAAAATAGCTGTATTGTGTGTAGATTGATGAGAAAAACAACAACTATTTAATCCATTTTAGAATACGGCTGTAACGTAACAAAATGTGGAAAAAGTCAAGGGGTCTGAATACCTTCCGAATGCACTGTATATATACACTACCGTTCAAAGGTTTGGGGTCACTCAGAAACTTTCTTGTTTTTGAAAGAAAATAAAAAAAATTGTCCATTTAAAATAACATCAAATTGATCAGAAATACAGTGTAGACATTGTTAATGTTGTAAATAGCTATTGTAGCTGGAAACTGCTGATTTTTTATGGAATATCTACATAGGCGTACAGAGGCCCATTATCAGCAACTATCAGTCCTGTGTTCCAATGGCACGTTGTGTTTGCTAATCCAAGTTTATCATTTTAAAAGGCTAATTGATCATTAGAAAACCCTTTTGCAATTATGTTAGCACAGCTGAAAACTGTTGTGCTGATTTAAAGAAGCAATAAAACTGGCCTTCTTGAGACTAGTTGAGTATCTGGAGCATCAGCAATTGTGGTTTCGATAACAGGATCAAAATGGCCAGAAACAAATAACTTTCTTCTGAAATTCGTCAGTCTATTCTTGTTCTGAGAAATGAAGGCTATTCCATGCGAGAAATTGCCAAGAAACTGAAGATCTCGTACAACGCTGTGTACTACTCCCTTCACAGAACAGCGCAAACTGACTCTAACCAGAATAGAAAGAGGAGTGGGAGGCCCCGGTGCACAACTGAGCAAGAGGACAAATACAGTGTCTAGTTTGAGAAACAGACGCCTCACAGGTCCTCAACTGGCAGCTTCATTAAATAGTACCAGCAAAACACCAGTCTCAACGTCAACAGGCTATCACTCCATTTTGCAACGCCATGCCATACCCTGTGGATGGCGCTTGATTGGAGCCAATTTCCTCCTACAACAGGACAATGACCCAAAGCACAGCTCCAAACTATGTAATATCTATTTAGGGAAGAAGCAGTCAGCTGGTATTCTGTCTATAATGGAGTGGCCAGCACAGTCACTGGTTCTCAACCCTATTGAGCTGTTGTGGAGCTTGACCGTATGGTACGTAAGAAGTGCCCATCAAGCCAATCCAACTTGTTGGAGGTGCTTCAGGAACCATGGGGTGAAATCTCTTCAGATTACCTCAACAAATTGACAACTAGAATGCCAAAGGTCTGCAAGGCTGTAATTGCTGCAAATGGAGGATTCTTTGACGAAAGCAACATTTGAAGGACACAATTATTATTTCAATTAAAAATCATTATTTCTAACCTTGTCATTGACTACATTTCCTATGCATTTTGCTATATTTCCTATTCAAACTCATTTCATGTATGTTTTCATGGAAAACAAGGACATTTCTAAGTGACCCCCAACTTTTGAACGGTAGTGTAGATATAAGCCTTCTGCAAGTTCTCATCTAACCAACAATGTATAGGTTATTCCAAGTTCCTTTGAATAGTGTTAGTTTATACATATATATATATATATATATATATATATATATATACAATTCTACACATTTTGCTGTAGGGGGGAGAGAACATTTTTGCAATTTTATAACTAATTTCATGCAATTGTACTCATTTTGGGGTTGAGAGAAATATTAGCAGTTTTACAGCTAATTTCCTGCAATTCTACACGTTTTGCCATTGGGTGGAGGCACATGTTTGCCGTTTTTAATATGATAACTGATGGTAATTCAACCATGATTACTACAAGTTTAGATACCTGACATGGGCTAACTGAGTGACTGCTGATGCACAAGCAAATTTCGAAATTGCACCTATTCTATTATTCTAACTCTCAACAGTATGTTGAGACCCCGACTTGAGTTCCTAAAAAATAAATAAAATATATATTTTTTTTAAGTGTTGGTCCGCGGACCTTCAGTTGCCCATCCCTGCTGTAGATCATCACGTCTCTACTGTACTCTATCGTATAGTGAATGCTGTTTTCTGTCTGTACAGTCGTGGTCAAAAGTTTTGAGAATTACACAAATACTAATTTTCACAAAGTCTGCTGCCTCAGTTTTGATGACGGCAATTTGCATATACTCCAGAATTTCATGAAGAGTGATCAGATGAATTGCAATTAATTGCAAAGTCCCTCTTTGCCAAAAAAACATTTCCTCTCGATTTCAGCCCTGCCACAAAAGGACCAGCTGCCATCATGTCAGTGATTATCTCGTTAACACAGGTGAGAGTGTTGACGAGGACAAGGCTGGAGATCACTCTGTCATGCTGATTGAGTTAGAATAACAGACTGGAAGCTTTAAAAGGAGGGTGGTGCTTGAAATCATTGTTCTTCCTCTGTTAACCATGGTTACCTGCAAGGAAACACGTGCCGTCATCATTGCTTTGCACAAAAAGGGCTTCACAGGCAAGGATATTGCTGCCAGTAAGATTGCACCTAAATCAACCATTTATCGGATCATCAAGAACTTCAAGGAGAGAGGTTCAATTGTTGTGAAGAAGGCGTCAGGGCGCCCAAGAAAGACCAGCAAGCGCCAGGACCGTCTCCTAAAGTTGATTCAGCTGCGGGATCGGGGCACCACCAGTGCAGAGCTTGCTCAGGAATGGCAGCAGGCAGGTGTGAGTGCATCTGCATGCACAGTGAGGCAAAGACTTTTGGAGGATGGCCTGGTGTCAAGAAGGGCAGCAAAGAAGCCACTTCTCTCCAGGAAAAACATCAGGGACAGACTGATATTCTGCAAAAGGTACAGGGATTGGACTGCTGAGGACTGGGGTAAAGTCATTTTCTCTGATGAATCCCCTTTCCGATTGTTTGGGGCATCCGTAAAAAAGCTTGTCCAGAGAAGACAAGGTGAGCGCTACCATCAGTCCTGTGTCATGCCAACAGTAACGCATCCTGAGACCATTCATGTGTGGGGTTGCTTCTCAGCCAAGGGAGTGGGCTCACTCACAATTTTCAATTCAAAAGTGATAACTAAGTGGCTCGGGAAATAAAACATTGACATTTTGGGTCCATGGCCAGGAAACTCCCCAGACCTTAATCCCATTGAGAACTTGTGGTCGATCCTCAAGAGGCGGGTGGACAAACAAAAACCCACAAATTCTGACAAACTCCAAGCATTGATTATGCAAGAATGGGCTGCCATCAGTCAGGATGTGGCCCAGAAGTTAATTGACAGCATGCCAGGGCGGATTGCAGAGGTCTTGAAAAAGAAGGGTCAATACTGCAAATATTGACTCTTTGCATAAACTTAATGTAATTGTCAATAAAAGCCTTTGACACTTATGGAATGCTTGTAATTATACTTCAGTATACCATAGTAACATCTGACAAAAATATCTCATAACACTGAAATAGCAAACTTTGTGAAGACCAATACTTGTGTCATTCTCAAAACTTTTGACCACCACTGTAGATCATCACGTCTCTACTTTAATCTACTGTACTCGTATTATCTTAAAGTGAATGCTGTTGTCTGTCTGTAGATCATCAGGTCTCTGGAGGAGGATGCAGCGGGCCAGAAGATGCAGCTGGCCTATCGTCTACAGCAGGTCGCCGCCCTGGTGGAGAACAAGGTCACTGACCTCTAACCCCTCACTTCTGACCTGTGGCCTATCGTCTACAGCAGGTCGCCGCCCTGGTGGAGAACAAGGTCACTGACCTCTAACTAGGGATGGAACGTCAAGATTCTGGGCCCTGTCAGTCAAAACCCGTACAGCGCTGTGAAGCGGAGCGCCTCTGAGGTCTGACGTCATCTATAGCATGTTACTGTACAGCCACTTCGTTCCAATTTAGGCATTTATCAGTGCCCAAATCTACCATTTTTAACCCGTATACGGGTAGAAGTGTAAAGGGTTAATATAATAAAAGTTATACCAAATGACCAGTTAGGCCAAATAATAGATCAGATGGTCTCAGTACGACTCCCTGATAAAATAAAGGACCTTGGTCTCAGTATGACTCCCTGATCAAATAAAGGTTAAATCAATAAAACAGGCAGCAGACAAAGAATGCCTAGCAATAAGTTTCACAGGGATCTACCAGGGAATATAAAGGAGAAACGTAAAAGACAAGAAGGCTGGAATACTTCTAACCTGCAACACCAGGTCTCACCAGCAGAGGGGGGTGTGGTGGAGTTGAGCAGATTTTAGTCAATTTAAAAACCAGCTGCGTTTAGCAGGTTGTTACATTGAACAGACAGACACTGTATAGAAACTAATTTATTCTCTGTAAATAGTGCTTATTTATAATCAATACCCTATCCCATAGGTGCCTTATTTAAACTTTTGAAACAACTTAACGCGTATAATTTTTTTGAAGTCAAACACGTTTGCCAAATGAACTGTGGCGAACCTGTTTTGAATTTGTACTGTGGATTTGTAAAGGTAACAGGCAAAAGCTGGATATGAGGTGATTGTTTTATCTCATGTCTTACTGACAGAACCTGTACCGGGGTCTATAACTGACAGAACCTGTACCGGGGTCTATAACTGACAGAACCTGTACCGGGGTCTATAACTGACAGAACCTGTACCGGGGTCTATAACTGACAGAACCTGTACCGGGGTCTATAACTGACAGAACCTGTACCGGGGTCTATAACTGACAGAACCTGTACCGGGGTCTATAACTGACAGAACCTGTACCGGGGTCTATAACTGACAGAACCTGTACCGGGGTCTATAACTGACAGAACCTGTACCGGGGTCTATAACTGACAGAACCTGTACCGGGGTCTATAACTGACAGAACCTGTACCGGGGTCTATAACTGACAGAACCTGTACCGGGGTCTATAACTGACAGAACCTGTACCGGGGTCTATAACTGACAGAACCTGTACCGGGGTCTATAACTGACAGAACCTGTACCGGGGTCTATAACTGACAGAACCTGTACCGGGGTCTATAACTGACAGAACCTGTACCGGGGTCTATAACTGACAGAACCTGTACCGGGGTCTATAACTGACAGAACCTGTACCGGGGTCTATAACTGACAGAACCTGTACCGGGGTCTATAACTGACAGAACCTGTACCGGGGTCTATAACTGACAGAACCTGTACCGGGGTCTATAACTGACAGAACCTGTACCGGGGTCTATAACTCTGGTCCTGGAGAGCTTTCGTTCCAACCCAGCACTAACTCACCTGAATCAGATAATCAAGGTCCAGACTGAAGGCCATGAGACGGGTGTATTAATGATGGGGTGGAATAAAAGCCTGCACCCCCAGTAGCTTTGTAGGACGGTAGTTGGAGACCCCTGACCTATCCCGTTCCAGGTAGAGACCCCTGACCTATCCTGTTCCAGGTAGAGACCCCTGACCTATCCTGTTCCAGGTAGAGACCCCTGACCTATCCTGTTCCAGGTAGAGACCCCTGACCTATCCTGTTCCAGGTAGAGACCCCTGACCTATCCTGTTCCAGGTAGAGACCCCTGACCTATCCTGTTCCAGGTAGAGACCCCTGACCTATCCTGTTCCAGGTAGAGACCCCTGACCTATCCCGTTCCAGGTAGAGAACCTGACCTATCCTGTTCCAGGTAGAGACCCCTGACCTATCCTGTTCCAGGTAGAGACCCCTGACCTATCCTGTTCCAGGTAGAGACCCCTGACCTATCCCGTTCCAGGTAGAGAACCTGACCTATCCTGTTCCAGGTAGAGACCCCTCACCTATCCTGTTCCAGGTAGAGACCCCTGACCTATCCTGTTCCAGGTAGAGACCCCTGACCTATCCTGTTCCAGGTAGAGACCCCTGACCTATCCTGTTCCAGGTAGAGACCCCTGACCTATCCTGTTCCAGGTAGAGACCCCTGACCTATCCCGTTCCAGATAGAGACCCCTGACCTATCCTGTTCCAGGTAGAGACCCCTGACCTATCCTGTTCCAGGTAGAGACCCCTGACCTATCCTGTTCCAGGTAGAGACCCCTGACCTTTGACCCCACAGACTCTGTATCGCTATATTTACCTAACATGTTATCGTTACCAAGGGTTACTCTCTTTGGCTCTGTCTGAAGTGGCACCCTATTCCCTATATAGTGCACTACTTTAGACCAGAGCCCTGTAGTACCCTTTTCCCTATGGGCCCTGGTCAAAAGTAGTGCACTATATAGGGTGCCATTTTAGGTTGCACACTTTGACCCAGTTCCTGGTTTGATGACACCTACGTTTAGTTAGTGTACATAGAGATTGTTTATCTATCTTGGGTTTGTAAAAGGTTGTGTAGTTATATTGTTGAATGGTGATCTTCATTAGTTTTCCCTCCTAACACTGTGGTCTGTGTGTTTGGAGATCCTGGTCATCAGGATGTATGGCTTGATTTATTGACAGTGAGCGGGTCCCAAATGACACCCTGTTCCCTATATAGTGCACTACTTTAGACCAGAGTAGTGCACTATACAGGGGATAAGGGGTGCCATTTTGGGACAAAGACGGTGTGATTTTTAAAGGATGTTTTCTGACTGGGCTGTTGTGTGTGTGTGTGTGTGTGTGTGTGTGTGTGTGTGTGTGTGTGTGTGTGTGTGTGTGTGTACTGTTTGATTGGAGCGTTTTTAAAGGGTTTAGTCTACTAAGGCAGTATACTGCCCCATCCTGTGGTCAGAGGAGGCACAACATGCTGCAATACCTCCTGATCACTTCTTGAAACTTGGTTGCGTTCCAGGCCGACTAATTTTACAGATGCTGCATCGCATCAATCCAACGTTGTGTGTCACATCATAGAGAGCCCAGTCGGGCATCAGATTGCTATATAACATTACATTTACATTTACGTCATTTAGCAGACGCTCTTATCCAGAGCGACTTACAAAATGGTGCATTCACCTTATGATAGCCAGTGGGATAACCACTTTACAATTTTTTATTTATTTATAGTATTTATATTTTATAAAAAAATTATTTAGAATTTTTAATAGTTTTTTTTTTAGAGTATGTTTTTAATTTTTATTTGTTTTATATATATATTGTTATATATATTTTTTCTTTTATTTTTTGTGTTTTTTTCTTTTTATTATTATTATTATTATTTATTTTTTATATATATTTTTTGTGGGGGTGGGGTGGGGGGGGGAGAAGGATTACTTTTATACTAACATGATGTTGTTAGCTGGTATGATAAACACCTCTCTAGGCAGCCATCTGCAGTGTCGTCAGCCTGGAACGCGTCCGTTGTGTCTTCCTGTTACTAGTGAGCGTTATGTTGCCTGTTCTTTTCTGACCCCGTGTCTGGCTCGTTGGACTGTAGCTTTAACTAGACATTCTCTGCATGCGTGTGCTTGGATTCTCTGCATGCGTGTGCTTGGATTCTCTGCATGCGTGTGCTTGTTAATCGTCTGGTCGGGCTTTTGTGGACGTCTTGATTCCTTTGGACTTCAAATCAGAGCAGCAACACACGTGGTGAGGAACCTTATCCCCTATGTAGTGCACCACTTCTGACCAGAGCCCTGTGGGCTTCTCTATGGACCCTGGTCTAAAGTAGTGCACTGTGAAGGGAATGGGGTGGTATTTGGGACGTTAACTGTTGTGTTATTCTACTGGCTGTACAGTTTTATATTCCTTCCCATTCTGGGTCATCAACAACACACACAGGTCTGGACTGAGAGGACATCTCATATTCTAATGAGAAGGTCTCTATCGGAGAAACCTTGGTGTGTCCCAAATCGCACCCTATTCCCTATACAGTGCACTACTTTTGGCCATGCACCCTATTCCCTATACAGTGCACTACTTTTGGCCATGCACTCTATTCCCTATACAGTGCACTACTTTTGGCCATGCACTCTATTCCCTATACAGTGCACTACTTTTGGCCTGGTCAGGCTAGGGAAAAGGATGCCATTGAAAGATTCTGCTTTAAACAATAATCCAACTGAAATGTGACGCTTTTCAGCGGTTTGTAAAGATGAGATTGGGGAGTTAAAAGAGAACACTACTGTCTGCCACTCTTTGGCACGTGTATAGTTTGATACCAGATGTGTATTTGTGCCTGTAAATACATTGTGAAGAGAATTGGTTTTATGGGGAAAATAAAGTTAAAGTTGTAATCATAACATTGTGTGTGGTTTGTTTTGGTTGAGATTGTGATGCTTTACGTTTTTGATGGGAAAGAAACTGCTATAATCGCGAAAAGAAACATTGTTTTGTTGGTGTGCTCGTCTGGGTAAAAACGGTCAAAGTGTGAAGTTGTAGAGACTAAGGTGCTCTCTGAAAAGGATAGTCACTTAAACTCACTTGCACTTTTAAAACAATAGGCAGGTTTTCAGTGACCCAGGTTTATTCAACTAAAGTAATGTCGCAATAATTTTTTTGTGAAACAGCAGATGTAGGATATATACCTATATTTTATTTTAATCTGTTCGACGGATGGATTTTTCTTTTGTCTAACTTTCTTAATTGCGACAAATGATGATGGAAACGGTGTATTTCAGATAAATGATGATTGCCGAATACGCAGGGCATGTAATGTCAACAACACGTAGGCTAACTATGAAGCTCCACTCCACATTTAATTATAAAGGCCTGCTTCATCTATTTCTCAACTATAAAAAATATAGTTACTTTGTAGGATCCTTGTCCTGACTTTCAAGAATTTCACCATCCGATTATTTCAGATCTACAGGACTGCACGTTTCACCACGGCACGGACTGCGGCGATATGTACATGGGAACAAGATGGTAACTTTACATGAAGTAAAGTTGTGGGGCTTGCTTTAACTCTTTAAAATGATTTTTGGAAGAAGTTTTAAAATGTTTTACAGGGAAGTACAGTACTTACTGAAAATCCTGTTTAGTCCTTGACCTCTGTAAAGGCTGACCGGCAGCCCATACCGAGGGAGATAAATAAACCTGACTATTCCCAGTATGGGAAAACATTGTCATTCCACAATCAAATAAATGATGTGTGTTCTGATCTGTTGTCAATGATAATACGACAATTATTGTGAATACTCTGATTAATGTAATAGTTTGATTTAAATGTTTACATGCTTTGCGAGAAGAAGGATTTCTCTAATAATCGTGTTTACATGGGCACATTTGATGGTCAGGCTACCGGATGGGACTTTGAAAAAGTAAACTCCCAAGGCAGGTGCTGTTGTTGTCCAAGGCAGGTGCTGTTGTCCAAGGCAGGTGCTGTTGCGCTCTCCCAAGCAGGAAGAAAAAATAAGACGTTAATGTTTTGAAAACTAGGCCATTCAGTTATCATATTTCAACTTGTTTCACCACAAGAACATCACTAAACCCTTGTTAAATTCAATCATATACAGGTTAGAGCTAGAGAAGAGCAAAATAGTCCACAAGTTTACACGGCTGTGTGCAGGTCACATTTACATCTTACATTTTAGTCATTTAGCAGACGCTCTTATCCAGAGCGACTTACAGGAGCAATTAGGGTTAAGTGCCTTGCTCATGAGCACATTGACAGATTTTTCACCTAGTCGGCTCGGGGATTAGAACCAGCAACCTTTCGGTTACTGGCACAACGCTCTTACCCACTAAGCTACTGTTACCTTTGAACTGTAAAAACGTCTACTAATGTCGTCCACCACTATTGTGTGGCTTACCTCTGTGTGTGTGTGTGTGTGTGTGTGTGTGTGTGTGTGTGTGTGTGTGTGTCTAAACTGTAAATATAATATGATTGAGTGTGAATATTCTAATTTCTAATTGAATCTACTTGAAAGTGTTAGAAATTGCGTAATTCAAATCTGGTATTGTAATAAGAATCAAGAGATCTTCAATCCAAGCTTAATTTATTATATGCAAAATGTATGTATGATAAGTATGAAGGTTCGTATATACGGGTCCACTGAAATACCACGCAGGGCACTCAGAGAACTAACACATTGTTTACAGGTTCTTTCTCAAATACTCTGACAGAGAGTTCCCACCTCTTCTGTTGGCCAATCAGAGTAAAGGACTGAGTGTGGTTTAGACTTTACTCAGCCAATCCGTTGGCGCACGGGTTAGTCCCAACCCCTTGGCGCTCCACCCCTTGGCGCTCCACCGTTCCCAGGCATAAGTTGCTATCATAATAACCTGTAGAGTCAGCACCCAAAAGACACCCCTCCAATCTGTACTCTATGTACCTACGTTCAAGGACGGTTTCACAGACAACAAAGAGAGAGTGTTCGTATCTGTAAGAAATACAAGTCTTATCTGTCCTACCCCCTAACGTTCCTTACATGAATCACAGCCTGTTATGTGAAACAATTTATATCAGTATAGTACAAACCTATGCTTATCATTAATGCATTCCTTCTAAGTTATTCATCACATACAGATCCAATTATGAGAAAAATAGAACCCAACAAAAGTAACAAAGCAAATCTATAGGATGATGTGTATGTCAATCACAGCCAATCAGTAGTTACAGACAACATGATCAAGCAAACTAGTTAGCGTTACACTAAACCCACAGGTCAGGCTAGCTAGTTAGCTAACATTATTAACGTTAGTTACAACATGTGCGTTACACTCAGACGTTAGCTAGCTAGCAGACGTACATTTAGCCAGAGAGGAAGAGAATATAGCTAGCTACCTAGCTAGCTAATGTTAGCTATTAAAGCTAGCTAGCTACTAAGTTAACACTAATGCTAACGTTGTCTTACCGATCAAACCAATGGAGGAGGACGGTGTGGAATATGTTATATTGGCTATCGCGTCAGCTAACGTTGGCTGGCTGCTGGTTAACCAACTCGCTAGCTACACTAACCGAATCCGGACAGTCAACTAACGTTATAATCAACGGTCTGTCTGTGGGTATCCTGCCAGGTAACGTTAGTCTGTTTGGAATTCGTTCGCACACTTGGAATTTTAGCTGTGTGGTTGTGTTCCATCTTTTACATTGTCGACAGTGAGTGTGTTTTCACGCAACTAACCAAAGATACGAGAAGCATCTAGCTGAAAGGTACTGATACTGTAGCTAGCTAGCTAGGTACCATAACCCCCTACCTAGCGTGTTATAGACCTTTCAGTGCAACCCATTTGTCACTGGGGTGTATTCACTGGGGTGTATTCACTAGGTGTATTCACTAGGAAACAAATACGATGAAACGGACAGGGGACCCTACCAATAGAAACTTGAATGTTGTTATATAGGACTCACCTTGTCTTGTTGGCGTCATGCAGCGTAACCTTAGTCAGGTGCAAAAGTAGACCTGTCGTTTTTCTTCTTTCATCCAAGCTTTGCTAACATCCTGTTTCTGGTGGTTGTGGTCCATCAAAAATAAATACAGTCTGTGTTGAAATGAGATCAAAAATAAATGATGGTTCTGCAACTGAGTATCCATAGCAATGAACATGAGCGAGCTGTTAGCTGACATTAGCTAGCTACTTTACGTCACTCAACTCTGATAAAAAGCTGTCACTTCTGATTGGTAGAAGATATTTCTGTTCTGATTTCAGAATTAAATAGCGGAGAAGTAAACAAATATTATTTCTAACTTGTTGGGGTCAAAACGGCAGTTGTTTCTAAAAGTTAACACAATGTTGTTGATGTGGTTACTAAAACCGCTGCAACGTTTGATCGTTATTCAGATTTTAATAGTAGAGAAGTAGACGTCATACCCTCTACCTTTTTGTCTAACTTGTTGGGAAAGTGGTCAAAAATGTCCGTTTATAAAAAGTTTGAGAAAATGTTGTTGATGCGGTTACTAAAACAACTGTTAACGTTTGATTGGTACCAGATCATTCTGTTCAGATTTGGATATCAGGGAAGTAGACCAAGATACTGTAATATACCCTCTACCTTTTTGTCTAAGTTGTTGGCAAAGTTGTCAACGTAGCTGATTTGTGTCAAAGATTACATTGTTAACAGTGAATAGAATGTTGGGAGTGATGCTGCCACAATGGGACCTTTAAAATCCAGAGGAAATCCCATAAAAGTGGATGGAGGACAAAAAGTAAAGTTGTATACAAGCAACTCAATCCAGACCGGACACGTTTTTAAAATTTGAACCGCGTTTCTAGCTTAAAACGGTGTAAGAGGAGTAGTTTTCCAAATAATAATAATAAGAAGAAGTATGTCGAAGATTTAAAGTGGGGAAATCTTGCTTCGCAAGCCATACTAATATTAGGCAAATGTTAGTCAATTCCTGCATTTTATCCATGCTGGCTACCTGAGACATGAAACAGATAAGTGGGAGGGAAATTTATTAATGCGCAATTTGCCTAAATGGGTAATGGAAACACTTCAACCACTTCATTTTTTATTCCGAACCTACGCGTGACATCATTATGTTTTTATCGACACAAGATTGTTAAATGGAAATGCACCGCAGCAGGCATTTGTTGGATCTATTTTCTATTCAAACTTTCAAAAAATAATCACTGGACAAGTTAATAGAAACATACACTACATGACCAAAAGTATGTGGACACCTGCTCGTCAAACATCTCATTCCAAAATCATGGGCATTAATATGGAGTTGGTCCCCCCTTTGCTGCTATAACAGCCTCCACTCTTCTGGGAAGGCTTTCCACTAGATGTTGGAACATTACTGCGAGGACTTGCTTCCATTCAGCCACAAGAGCATTAGTGAGGTAAGGCACTGATGTTGGGCGATTAGGCCTGGTTTGCAGTCAGCGTTCCAATTAATCCCAAAAGTGTTCGATGGGGTTGAGGTCAGGACTCTGTGCAGGCCAGTCAAGTTCTTCCACACCGATCTCGACAAACCATTTCTGTATGGACCTCGCTTTGTGCACGGGGGCATTGTCATGCTGAAACAGGAAAGGGCCTTCCCCAAACTGTTGCCACAAAGTTGGAAGCACAGAATTGTCTAGAATATCATTGTATGCTCTAGCGTTAAGATTTCCCTTCACTGGAACTAAGGGGCCTAGCCCGAACCATGAAAAACAGCCACAGATCATTATTCCTCCTCCACCAAACTTTACAGTTGTCACTATGCATTGGGGCAGGTAGCGTTCTCCTGGCTTCCGCCAAACCCAGATTCGTCCATCGGACTGCCAGGTGGTGAAGCGTGATTCATCACTCCAGAGAACGCGTTTCCACTGCTCCAGAGTCCAATGGCGGCGAGCTTTACACCACTCCAGCATACGCTTGGCATTGCGCATGGTGATCTTAGGCTTGTGTGCGGCTGCTCGGCCATGGAAACCCATTTCATGACGAACCGTTCTTGTGCTGACGTTGCTTCCAGAGGCAGTTTGGAACTCGGTAGTGAGTGTTGCAACCGAGGACAGACTTATTGTTACGCAAAGTGAGTAGATATCAACTTGCTTCATGCTATACTTAGCTAGCTCTCGAAAACCCTAGGTGGCATTCTGCTTTCTCCCTAGAGTTTTCAGCGGTTAGCTTTGCCCACACTTGGCTCCATGGGCCTGATTCAGACTTATGTCTTTCCTACGCACACCTTTCAAATAAAATCGTATTTGTCACATGCTTCGTAGACTAACAGTGAAATGCATTATGGGTCCTGTTATGATATGATGAATAAATACACAACTAATACAAAATAACAGAAATTACAGAATATAAAACAACAGGGATCTGAATTGAGGTTGCTATGCACATATAGGTAGGGGTAAAGTGACTAGACAACAGGATAGATAAGACAGTGTATCGGTGTAAGTATGTGTGTGTGTGAGGGTAAAGTCCAGTGTGTGTGTGTGCATAGAGTCAGTGCAAGAGAGTTAGTGCAAAAAAAGGGTCAATGCAGGCAGTCCAGGTAGCCATTAGATTAGCTATTTAGCAGTCTATGGGTAGAAGTCTTATGGCTTGGGGGTAGAAGCTGTTCAGGGTCCTGCTGGTTCCAGACTTGGTGCGTTCGTACCGCTTGCCGTGAGGTAGCAGAGAGAACAGTCTATGACTAGGGTGGCTGGAGTCTTTGGCTGGGCCTTTCTCTGACAGGGAACGATGAGTGGATAAGAGGCAATCCATAATTTCGATGAAGACATTAATGAGCGAGCTAAGACCGATGTAGTCAATATAACTATAACTATTTGTTCAGCACTCTTGAAATGTACAGCGACAGAATTCAGAACATAGGCCGTTCTTACAGTGTTCTCCCTGTACACCAAGTCAGAACCATAGGATAAATAAAGGGGGCATATAAGCAGACAATGGAAGCTCTTACAATATTCGATGATGACATTTCTCTAAAACAGGCTATAGGCTACATGTGCACCACCAAGTCAGAACAGTAGGCTAAGCTATGAGGGGGAAAGAGACCAAATTATTAGGGTGAGGCACATGAGCTACTAACAGCTTACTACACAACATACACTTAGTATTACTTTCTTAGCTACAGTATACATATCTCCCTGGCATATTACATCAGTTATGCAGCAGCATTCAAGACATTTTTGGACACTGTGCTGTGCTCACTTGAACAGGGTGGTGGTGCGGCGGTCCGGCGGTCCTTCTTGTGGGCAAATTTTGTCATCAAAGTCTGGCATTCTCTGGATTTATGATGCTTTCGAGACAACTGGGAACTCAGAAAAAAAACAAGGTTGAATCATGACGTCAGTGATCTTCAGGTCGGAGCTCTAGAAAGAGGCCCGAGTTCCCGACTTGGAATTCCGAATTGGATGATCGTTGCAAAACGTATTTTCCCAGTCGGAGCTCGTTTTTTTTCAGAATTCCCAGTTGTCTTGAACTCACTGAAGTCTGAGATTTCCCAGTTCTGAGTTTCCAGTTGTTTTGATCACGGCAGAAGTCATGCTGGACTGACAGCATGGCCAATGTATTCAACATTTTCTGGCCCATGAATTTGCGATTTCCAACTTGTTGTGTAATGTTTATGTCCAATGGCCGATGAGCACTGATACATTTGACAGTTGAAGTCGGAAGTTTACATACACTTAGGTTGGAGTCATTAAAACTTGTTTTTCAACCACTCCACAAATTTCTTGTTAACAAACTATCGTTTTGGCAAGTCGGTTAGGACTAATTTTTCCAACAATTGTTTACAGACAGATTATTTCACTTATAATTCACTGTATCACAATTCCAGTGGGCCAGAAGTTTATATACACTAAGTTGTCTGTGCCTTTAAACAGCTTGGAAAATTCATGGCTTTAGAAGCTTCTGATAGGCTAATTGACATCATTTGAGTCAATTGGAGGTGTACCTGTGGATGTATTTCAAGGCCTACCTTCATTCCAAACGCCTGAAGGTACCACGTTCATCTGTACAAACAATAGTACGCAAGTATAAACACCATGGGACCACGCAGCCATCATACCGCTCAGGAAGGAGACGCGAGATGAACGTACTTTGGTGCGAAAAGTGCAAATCAATCCCAGAACAACAGCAAAGGACCTTGTGAAGATGCTGGAGGAAACAGTTAGAAAAGTATCTATATCCACAGTAAAACGAGTCCTATATCGACATAACCTGAAAGGCCGCTCAGCAAGGAAGAAGACACTGCTCCAAAACCGCCATAAAAAAGCCAGACTACGGTTTGCAACTGCACATGGGGACAAAGTTTGTACTTTTTGGAGAAATGTCCTCTGGTCTGATGAAACAAAAATAGAACTGTTTGGCCATAATGACCATCGTTATGTTTGGAGGAAAAAGGGGGTCGCTTGCAAGCCGGAGAACACCATCCCAACCGTGAACCTTTTTTTTTTTTTTTTCACCTTTATTTAACCAGGTAAGCCAGTTGAGAACAAGTTCTCATTTACAACTGCGACCTGGCCAAGATAAAGCAAAGCAGTGCAATAAAAACAACACAGAGTTACATATGGGGTAAAACAAAACAAAGTCAAAAATACAACAGAAATAAATATATATACAGTGTGTGCAAATGTAGCAAGTTATGGAGGTAAGGCATGGCATGGGGGTGGCAGCATCATGCTGTGGGGGTGCCTTGCTGCAGGAGGGACTGGTGCACTTCACAAAATAGATGGTATCATGAGGAAGGAAAATGATGTGGATATATTGAAGCAACATCTCAAGACATCAGTCAGGAAGTTAAAGCTTAAAACTTAAAAGCTTAAAGCTTGGTCATAAATGGGTCTTCCAAATGGACAATGACCCCAAGCATACTTGCAAAATGGCTTAAGGACAACAAGGTCAAGGTATTGGAGTGGCCATCACAAAGCCCTGACCTCAATCCTATAGAACATTTGTGGGCAGAACTGAAAAAGTGTGTGTGAGCAAGGAGGCCTACAAACCTGACTCAGTTACACCAGCTCTGTAAGGAGGAATGGGCCAAAATTCACCCAACTTATTGTGGGAAGCTTGTGGAAGGCTACCCGAAATGTTTGACCCAAGTTAAGCAATTTAAAGGCAATGCTACCAAATACTAATTGAGTGTATGTAAACTTCTGACCCACTGGGAATGTGATGAAAGAAATAAAAGCTTAAATAAATCATTCTCTCTACTATTATTCTGACATTTCACATTCTTAAAATAAAGTGGTGATCCTAACTGACCTAAGACAGGGAAGTTTTACTAGGATTAAATGTCAGGAATTGTGAAAAACTGAGTTTAAATGTATTTGGCTAAGGTGTATGTAAACTTCCGACTTCAACTGTATCTATCATTTCTCTTCATATGACAAGGATTGAAAAGGATTTGCCAGTAGATCGTTAACTTGATTCATGATGATGACTGCTTGTCTAGCTTGCTAACTAAGATTTTGAAAGTATGATGTTGACATGATCAGTCCAATCAAAGCTACGGTAGATATAACGTGATTTGACATCATTTTATCTGTGGCCAATGACCTTGAGCCTTCTTGGATGGGCACTTCTAATGTAAATCTATGGCAGCACACAAGGGGCTAGAATTTTCAAGCTCTACCCGTAGATTTTGTAATGACATAGTGTCCCCATGAGGGACAGAACACTGAGCCAATCACGGCGCAACTAGAGAACATTACCAACCCCTATGCTCCGTATTTTCCGCTGGCTGCCCCACCACCACAGAAAGCACTGAGCTAGGCTGAAACACCTGCATTTTGTAGCTGCCTTACTCAAGAAAGCAAAAAAGAGACCATGTTTACATGTGGCTTTATTAGCTCAATTATGATTATTTTTACATTGTTTGCAAACTGATATGTGACCCGTATTAATGCCAAATAACATGCAAAACAGGCACAAAAATAAATACAAATACAATTATATTATATTAATTTTTTTGTTAAACAGGTGGGGCTCAAAATATCTTTCCAGCTCTCTCCCTTTCGATAACCACTCAGCTTAAAAGGGAAAAAATGTCATGTTCTGATCCAATGGAAACGTCATAAAATAGACCTACCTGATTACTTCTTATCAGTGCTTGACTTGGACTGAAATAGGTTCCGGTACTCATTTTCTGTGCTGGTACTGTTTATATTTAGGTGCAGGAGCTCCACAATACTTTTGAGCTAATATTCTATAAGAGGAACAGGAGCTCAAGCAGTAGAACATTTGAGTTGCCGGTACTCGGCTCAGGTGAGCTCCTGACCACTGCTTCTTATCCCTTGCACAAATAGTTTACAGCTGTGTCTGTCCCGAGCTTACTGGCGCTGGAAACTCTGAAGGCCCAGAATATTTTATACAATGTTGCAAGTTCGCTAGCACAAGCTTCAGGCTTGACCCAAGTTAATAGTTGATACAATGTTTCAAGGAGCTTCAGGCTTGACCCAAGTTAATAGTTGATACAATGTTTCAAGGAGCTTCAGGCTTGACCCAAGTTAATAGTTGATACAATGTTTCAAGTTTGTTGCAGACAGGCCATGTGTAACCAATGTGATTTATAGGATATTTATTTTTATCAGGATATTTTCTACCTGCAGGCTGCAATGTTTTTATTTGTTGGCTTTATAAGCTATTTCAACATAGTTGAAAACCATAACTGGCACGCAGGTCGGTAGAAATGGTAAGATAAATTGGCATTCCACATGAGAAAGGTTGTCGCCTATTACCAGCAACTTCAGGAGAGTAACGGCAGAATCTGCAAAAAGCCAGCAGGAGCGGGAGGAGAATAGTTGGGTCAGGTTCAGTTATTTTTTTTCTTCTGGTTATCTAGATCTCTGGAGCCCTCTTGAGGCATTTGTCTTATTTCATCAAACGGTAAGCTTTAAGCATCAGACAAGCTCAATGCATATAGTTGATTTTATTAAAACACATAGGGTGTGTCTATATATGGAAAAATACACATTTAAAGATTTAGACCAATAAGACTACTTTCGGTCACCAATATTTTGTTGTTGTTGTGGACAGCCCTAAATCTGTTCATATACACCCCCAGATATGGAATGACGTATACTAAGGCGTTTGTGAGAATTCTATAGCAATATACAGCGGGAAAACGGCCGTGCGTTTGGACAATTAATAGACATTGCAGTAAATAAACCCTAATAAAAACATCTGTCTCGTCCAAGACTGGTGTCTACGCAGACCCGTGCTCCATAGCCAATCAGAGCTACAGTAGGCCTATATGCAAATAAGCCATTTGCCACACGGGCCTGCCATCATTCACTTTGAAATGGACTGTGTGTTTACTGGCAGTCGCAACAGCGCGACTTTAGATCATTAGAACACATTCGCCAAAACCCACAAAATACACCTGAATGGATTTCTGCAAATATGTAAATACCACGGGAGTTCTCTTACATTAGGGAACTTCACAGTCCTATTGATCAAACAACCATGAAAAGGTAACTAGGCTCTCTCTCCGTCAGTTGTGCAAATCAACAACAACAAGATTGACAACTAAAGCTAGCCAGAGCGAGATGAGCTAAAAATCTAACGAGGAAACACTAGATGAACCCTCTCAAACGTTTTCAGCTAGTTGGTCGTCAGAATTGCACTGATAGATGGGGAATAGTATCGTTAGCCTGCTCGTCATTCTGCAGCTTGCCTGCCAATGCATGCTTGTTCCAACCCACATTTGGACATTGAATGGGAACTTGCCTGCCTGCCTGCCAAATACATTTCGACAACTAAGTGATATGCTAACTGTGGATAACAGTCGTTCAAGTTCAGCATAGTTAGCTAGCTAGCAAAACGATTCACATTTCTTGTTAGTTCCTCTAGCTGTAGCCACTAAAAAACGATATGGAGGGGGAAAAGTGAGTCACTCACCCACTCCTCCAATAATAATAATAAAATAATAATATGCCATTTAGCAGACGCTTTTATCCAAAGCGACTTACAGTCATGCGTGCATACATTTTTTTTTTTTTTGTGTATGGGTGGTCCCGGGGATCGAACCCACTACCTTAGCGTTACAAGCGCCGTGCTCTACCAGCTGAGCTACAGAGGACCACATTACCAATGTCATTTGTCTGTGCAATTGTAAACTCGTTCTTAGACTCTTCCAATAGCCTGGGGAAGAGGTTAGCGCAATAGTGCTTATTACTGAGAGAAAAGGACAATGGTGTCCAATTAATAACACTGCATTCAGGTGAATGAGCTATTGACAATGTAACACAGCATGTCTCAAAAGCATTACATATGCCTGAATGACTATTGGCCTCTAAACATGAATATCCACTGGGATGATTATGTGCCTCCTAAATGACATGATGAATATCCACTGGGAGGACTATTGGCCTCTAAACATCATGAATATCCACTGGGATGAATGAGAAAGAAAATTAAGTAATGTCAGAGATAACATTTTTAATTCACGCTTTGTCTACATCAAACATTTAAAAAGGTGCACTACGCAGAAATCGCTCCGTCATTTCCTGGTTGCTAACATTCTAATAGTTTGCCTAATTTCAGTTTATGTGACAAAACAAGCAAGTATAGTGTAGAGAATCATTGTACCATCTAAACCGCTGTGAAATATATTTTCCATAACCAAAAATATTGTATTTTCAGCTGTTTGAAGCTGGTTTACAAAACCAAAAGTAAAAGACGCAAAAATAAAACTTAAGAACGGGAAGTATAGAAATAACGCACACAGAACAGATCTGCTTCTTAGACTTGCTTTCAATGAGAATGACATGATATCCTCCCAGCAGCTAGCTAGCTAACGTTAGGCTCTGTGTTTTTAGCTTGCTAAATAAATAGCTAGCTACATAAATAGATACACTAGCCCAGGGGTGTCAAACTCGAATCACCGCACGGGCCGTATTGAAAAGAACAACGAATATGCGGGCCAGACGGCCTATTTGTTTTGACAAAAAGACGTGCAACTGCGACCCAAACTGGCCATTGTTTTACTAGAAGAAATATGGCCCTTTATAATGTCCACTTAGAGTGCATTCGGAAAGTATTCAGACCCCTTGGCTTTTTCCACATTTTGTTACCTTACAGCCTTATTCTAAAATTGATTACATTATTTTTTCCCCTCATCAATCGACACACAATTACCCCATAATAACAAACTGAAAACAGGCTTTTAGAAATGTTTGCAAATGTATTAAAAATAAAAAACAGATACCTTATTTACATCAGTATTCAGACCCTTTGCTATGAGACTCAAAATTGAGCTCAGGTGCATCCTGTTTCCATTGATCATCCAACTTGATTGGAGTCCACCTGTGGTAAATTCAATTGATTGGACATGATTTGGAAAGGCACACACCTGTCTATATAAGGTCCCATAGTTGACAGTGCATGTCAGAGCAGAAACCAAGCCATGAGGTTGAAGGAATTGTCCGTAGAGCTCCGAGACAAGATTGTGTCGAGGCACAGATCTGGGGAAGGGTACCAAAACTTTTCTGCAGCATTGCAGGTCCCCAAGAACACAGTGGCCTCCATCATTCTTAAATGGAAGACGTTTGGAACCACCAAGACTCTTCCTAGAGCTGGCCGCCCGGCCAAACTGAGCAATCAGGGAAGAAGGGCCTTGGTCAGGGAGGTGACCAAGAACCCAATGGTCACTCTGACAGAGCTCCAGAATTACTTTGTGGAGATTGGAGAAACTTCCAGAAGGACAACCATCTCTTCAGCACTCCACCAATCAGGCCTTTATGGTAGAGTGGCCAGACGGAAGCCACTCCTCAGTAAAAGGCACATGACAGCCCACTTGGAGTTTGCCAAAAGACACCTAAAGACTCTCAGACCATGAGAAACAAGATTCTCTGGTCTGATTAAACCAAGATTGAACTCTTTGGCCTGAATGCAAAGCATCACGTCTGGAGGAAACCTGGCACCATCCCTATGGCAAGAACAGCTCAAATACTAAACACTTTAAATCGGCACTTCAGATATTTGAGGTATTTCCCGGGACTCTCAGATATATATGAATTAGTCCCGGTATTGAAACTTGGTAGATTTTCGGAAACATATGAAACCCTATGCCTGGCTCCATTGCAGACACATTGCCAGACCTCACAAAGGCTGGATAGCTGTTTAACATATCAGTTAAACCACATCATGTGTTGTAGGTGATGAAACATTATTTCTACAACCCTGGCACCATCCCTACGGTGAAGCATGGTGTTGGCAGCATCATGCTGTGTGGATGTTTTCCAGCGGCAGGGACTGGGAGACTAGTCAGGATCGAGGGGAAGATAAATGGAGTAAAGTACAGAGAGATCCTTGATGAAAACCTGCTCCAGAGCGCTCAGGACCTCAGACTGGGGCGAAGGTTCACCTTCCAACAGGACAACGACCCTAAGCACACAGCCAAGACAACGCAGGTGTTGCTTCAGGACAAGTCTCTGAATGTCCTTGAGTGGCCCAGCCAGAGCCCGGACTTGAACCCGATCGAACATCTCTGAAGAGACCTGAACATAGCTGTGCAGCGACGCTCCACATCCAACTTGACAGAGCTTGAGAGGATCTGCAGAGAAAAATGGGAGAAACTCCGCAAATACAGGTGTGCCAAGCTTGTAGCGTCATACCCAAGAAGACTCGAGGCTGTAATCACTGCCAAAGGTGCTTCAACAAAGTACTGAGTAAAGGGTCTGAATACTTATGTAAATGTCATATTTCAGTTGTTGTTTTTTTATACTTTTGCCAAAAATAAAAATAACTAATGTTTTTGCTTTGTCATCATGGGGTAGATTGACGGATAAAAAAAACATTGAGTTTTAGAATAAGGCTGTAATGTAACAAAATGTGGAAAAGGTCAAGGGGTCTGAATACTTTCCAAATATCAGTACTGAGTTGATGTGCAGGGGTACGAGGTAATTGAGGTAGATAGGTACATATAGGTAGGGATAAAGTGACTAGGCAACGGGTTAGATAATAAACAGGAACAGCGGCATATGTGAGAAGTCAAAAGAGTTGTTAGTGCAAAAAGGGTCAATGCAGATATTCTGGGTAGCTATTGGTTATTTTATTTAACTAACTATTCAGTCTTATAGCTTGGGGGTAGAAGCTGTTCAGGCTCCTATTGGTTCCAGGCTTGGTGCATCGGTACCGCTTGCAATTGCAGTTGTAGAGAGAACAGTATGACTTGGGTGGCTGGAGTCTTTAACAGTTTTTAGGGCCTTCCTCTGACACCGCCTGGTATAGAGGTCCTGGACCCTAACCCCTACACCAAATTGGAATTCGTAACATATCATAAGTTTTGCAAATTAGTAACATAATGTACGAATTGCAATTCGTAACATATCATACGTTTTGCAAATTAATAACATAATGTACGAATTGCAATTCAAAATTATACGAAATGCTCTTGAGACCATGTTGGTGTAGAGGCTGGAGCAACATCACCATGTCTACTACCAGGCAGACTACTAGGCCTACCAGACGTCCTAGACGTACCAGACGTACCAGACGTACCAGACCTACCAGACGTACCAGACCTACCAGACGTACCAGACGTACCAGACCTACTAGATGTACCAGACCTACTAGACGGACCAGACGTACCAGACCTACCAGACGTACCAGACCTACCAGACGTACCAGACCTACTAGACCTACTAGACGTACCAGACGTACCAGACCTACTAGACCTACTAGACGTACCAGACCTACCAGACGTACCAGACCTACTAGACCTACTAGACGTACCAGACCTACTAGACGTACCAGACCTACTAGATGTACCAGACCTACTAGACGGACCAGACGTACCAGACCTACTAGACGTACCAGACCTACTAGACGTACCAGACGTACCAGACCTACTAGACGTACCAGACCTACCAGACCTACCAGACCTACTAGACGTACCAGACGTACCAGACGTACCAGACGTACCAGACGTATTTGACAGGCGACAGGTGGCAGCCCGTCAACAGGCAGAGCTAACTGAGCTAAATGTAACACTGTTTAGTGCCAAAGAGGATATGTATTGTACTAAGAGGATATGTATTTTACTAAGAGGATATGTATTGTACTAAGAGGATATGTATTTTACTAAATTCAGACCCATGTTACTCACCCAGAAAAAGAATGGATTACAAATCAACCCCACATATGGAAAAAAAGGTTTCCTGCGCATACATTATTGGCACAATCGTGGACACTATCCGGGACGAGGGTTAGTGCTATCCGGGATCACTACCCTAAAGCAAGTTGATTCATTAGCTAGATTCTAGATCAAAGACATGTTATTGTGACAGGAGACTAAACATTTATTTCATTATCCAAGCGTCAGTTCAAAGTCTGTCTTGTTATAACATTCATATTATTACATAGTTTAGTATTTTAATCATCATCATCTGTTAGCTGAATGCAGTAATGGATACATTTTATTGGTCACATACACGTTTAGCAGATGTTATTGCGGGTGTAGCAAAATGCTTGTGTTTCTAGCTCCGACAGTGCAGTAATATCTAACAAGTAATATCGAACAATTTCACAACAATGCGCAACAATACACACAAATCTAAAGTAAAGGAATGGAATTAAGGATATATAAATATTTGGACGAGCAATGTCGGAGCGGCATGGACTAAAATACAGTAGAATAGAATACATTATATACATATGAAATGAGTATTGCAAAATATATAAACAATATTAAAGTGACTAGCGTTCCATTATTCAAGTGGCCAGTGATTTAGAGTCTATAGGGCAGCAGCGCCTCTGTGCTAGTGATGGCTATTTAACAGTCTGATGGCCTTGAGATAGAAGCTGTTTTTCAGTCTCTCGGTCCCAGCTTTGATGCACCTCTACTGACCTCGTGTTTCTTGGCCCAAGCAGGTCTCTTCTTCTTATTGGTGTCCTTTAGTAGTGGTTTCTTTGCAGCAATTTGACCATGAAGGCCTGATTCACACAGTCTCCTCTGAACAGTTGATGTTGAGATGTGTCTGTTACTTGAACTCTGTGAAGCATTTATTTGGGCTGCAATTTCTGAGGCTGGTAACTCTAATGAACTTATCCTCTGCAGCAGAGGTAACTCTGGGTCTTCCATTCCTGTGGCGGTCCTCATGAGAGCCAGTTTCATCATAGCGCTTGATGGTTTTTGCGACTGCACTTGAAGAAACTTAAAAAAGTTATTGAAATGTTCCGTATTGACTGACCTTCATGTCTTAAAGTAATGATGGACTGTCGTTTCTCTTTGCTTATTTGAGCTGTTCTTGCCATAATATGGATTTGGTCTTTTGCCAAATAGGAGATATTCTGTCATTCGTTGGAGGTTATCTAGCAAGCTTAGCAACTTTGGTCATTTGACTTTTGTTTGACTTCCATTACAAAGTTTGAATGATTCGACAATGCTATGGCCTACTCGGGTGTCAAGATAGCATAGGCCTACTGCTGAAATGCACTGAATTCATTGAGGAACATGATAACGCTTGGAATTTATGAACGGCCGGTTTCGCAATTCACAACAATGTCATTGGAGATCAAAATGTAAACACTTTAAATCGGCACTTCAGATTTTCGAGGTATTTCCCGGGACTCTCAGATATATATGAATTATTCCCGGTATCGGAAACATATGAAACCCTATGCCTGGCTCCATTGCAGACACATTGCCAGACCTCACAAAGGCTGGATAGCTGTTTAACATATCAGTTAAACCACATCATGTGTTGTAGTAGGTGGTGTATTCTCGGTTAAACCAGAACTAAAATCTTGCGTAATTTGGTCAGATGTATGTGTACATAGTCTGTCCGTGAGAGATTGTAGGTGGTGAAACACGATCTTTCCCTCCCCATGTGGTGAAGCTGAAGGATGTTCCATCATGGTGCAAGGTTCATCCTGGTGTTTGAGTACATACTCTCTGACCTCTCCGAGGTATTCAGGAACGCCCAGCGGCCTCTCACAGAGTGCCAGGTCAAAGGTTACATGATGATGCTGCTGAAATGGGTCGCCTTCTGCCAGGAGAACTGCATAATTCACAGAGTGAGTGAGACACACACACACACACACACACACACACACACATTGCGTCTGTGTTGTTCCCCGGTTATAAGCTATCATAAGGTGTTGTGTACAGCTCTACAGGTCATCTGAAGAGACTTTGGCCTGGCCAGACTCTTCAACCCTGCCTCCACAGCCACCAGGTACAGAGAAATGCAGGGTTCCTGTCCAGCAACAACCCCTGTCCCTTTGTACTTGTGTACATTTGAAATAATTGGAAAGGCCTTAGCAATATTGAAAATTCAACCTAACCTAGAGGATAAGGTAGAGAGATTTTAGTCATTTACTGGATACTTGGGCAACTGCGACCATTCTGCATCATTCAGTCCAGTCAACTGAGAGCATTCTGAATGAAATTAAATCAATTATTGAATTGAATTGAAGGAGTTTGTGTTATTCTAGGATATTGATTGTCTGTGCTGCTTAGCAACAATGGTGGAGGAAGTGGGATGTAGCTCCTTGGGTTATCTCTCTCTCTCTTTTTTTTTTTTGCACTGTCTCTATGCACACCTCACACTCATCATTGCAACTCCACGAGGTGAGATCTTGCATGGAGCCCCAGGCCGAGGGAGATTGACAGTTATTTTGTGTTTCTTCCATTTGCGAATAATCGCACCAACTGTTGTCACCTTCTCACCAAGCTGCTTGGCGATGGTCTTGTAGCCCATTCCAGCCTTGTGTAGGTCTACAATCTTGTCCCTGACATCCTTGGAGAGCTCTTTGGTCTTGGCCATGGTGGAGAGTTTGGAATCTGATTGATTGATTGCTTCTGTGGACAGGTGTCTTTTATACAGATAACAAGCTGAGATTAGGAGCACTCCCTTTAAGAGTGTGCTCCTAATCTCAGCTCGTTACCTATATAAAAGAAACCTGGGAGCCAGAAATCTTTCTGATTGAGAGGGGGTCAAATACTTATTTCCCTCATTAAAATGCAAATCAATTTATAACATTTATAACATGTGTTTTTCTGGATTTTTTTATTGTTATTCTGTCTCTCACTGTTCAAATAAACCTACCATTAAAATTATAGACTGATCATTTATTTGTCAGTGGGCAAACGTACAAAATCAGCAGGGGATCAAATACTTTTTCCCCCCACTGTAAGTCATTGGACGAAGGCGTCTTCTGTACGGGGGAGTTTTGTTAAGAGCCGCGACGCTCGGTCTGAACATTAACACGCATCACCTGCGGTACGGTTTTGGAAGCATAAGGACATTATCTTTCATATCAGCAATAAATAATTTTCTAAAAACATAATGTTAAATTAATACACACCTTTATAGGGTTAGAGTTGGTGTTCCCACACAGCCACATCTTACCGCGCGTGTTTATGGAAGACAGACGGAAGACAGACGGAAGACAGACGGACCGCCTGTGCTAATTAGCTATCTAGCATGCTTCGAACGCCTGTGTGTAACGGAAGAAGGCAGCCAGAAATGTGTGTTGTCACTGAAAAATACTGTTGGTTGTACAGTGTCTAGTAAGTGTGTATTTTGAATTTGTGAAATTATTTTGATGTGATATGAAAGTAAAGGGCTTTATGTTTCTAGAACCGTATCGCAATTGAGAATCGATTGACGTTTAGATGGAGTATTTGGCTGTTTTAGCTGCAAGAGCCAGTCTACCTCTGAAAATAACATAAGGTCCTTGGACCTTAAAGTGGAACTGACTGTGTTTTAACTACCTTGCAGATATGAAACAAACGGACAATCATAATATCAGAGCAAGATGGTGGCAAGATGGAGCAAGCAGCTCACGCTGGTACAAACCTTTTAAATACTATTTCTATCGTTCTCTTTGACCATCTCTGAACTAATCACCAACAAGGATGAACGCTGAAACACCGGCCAAGAGAAATCTCAATATGTTGGAGCCGACTACCACGTCTCCGTCTACAAATCGAGGATGTCGCATTCAGACGTTGCATGTATTTGGGGCCACATGCAGACACTTTCTGTATTTGGGGGTACAGGCACGCAGCTTCCCGGCAAGGATGAGTCGGTTTTATCTCAACTCTTCCTTATTTTGGGACAGCTTGGTGATCTTGGTTTACTCAAAATGCTCACTGATATGAAATCTACCGGTATCACAGTCAATTCCATCTTCACAGACATGGAATTATTCAAGACAAAATGTATCCAACTTGAGACTGAAATCGTGAAGGTAAACCAGGATGCTGCAACACAATCAGCCAGGATGCTGCAACACAATCAACCAGGATGCTGCAACACAATCAGCCAGGATGCTGCAACACAATCAGCCAGGATGCTGCAACACAATCAGCCAGGATGCTGCAACACAATCAGCCAGGATGTGATCAAACACTGTGATCAGTATCTATGCCGAGAACACTGTGATCAGTATCTATGCAGAGAACACCGTGATCAGTATCTATGCAGAGAACACCGTGATCAGTATCTATGCAGAGAACACCGTGATCAGTATCTATGCAGAGAACACCGTGATCAGTACCTATGCAGAGAACACTGTGATCAGTATCTATGCAGAGAACACTGATCAGTATCTATGCAGAGAACACTGTGATCAGTATCTATGCAGAGAACACCGTGATCAGTACCTATGCAGAGAACACTGTGATCAGTATCTATGCAGAGAACACCGTGATCAGTACCTATGCAGAGAACACTGTGATCAGTATCTATGCAGAGAACACCGTGATCAGTATCTATGCAGAGAACACCGTGATCAGTATCTATGCAGAGAACACTGTGATCAGTATCTATGCAGAGAACACCGTGATCAGTATCTATGCAGAGAACACTGTGATCAGTACCTATGCAGAGAACACCGTGATCAGTATCTATGCAGAGAACACCGTGATCAGTCCCTATGCAGAGAACACCGTGATCAGTATCTATGCAGAGAACACCGTGATCAGTATCTATGCAGAGAACACCGTGATCAGTCCCTATGCAGAGAACACCGTGATCAGTCCCTATGTAGAGAACACCGTGATCAGTCCCTATGTAGAGAACACCGTGATCAGTATCTATGCAGAGAACACCGTGATCAGTATCTATGCAGAGAACACCGTGATCAGTATCTATGCAGAGAACACCGTGATCAGTCCCTATGTAGAGAACACCGTGATCAGTATCTATGCAGAGAACACCGTGATCAGTCCCTATGCAGAGAACACCGTGATCAGTATCTATGCAGAGAACACCGTGATCAGTATCTATGCAGAGAACACCGTGATCAGTATCTATGCAGAGAACACCGTGATCAGTATCTATGCAGAGAACACCGTGATCAGTCCCTATGTAGAGAACACCGTGATCAGTATCTATGCAGAGAACACCGTGATCAGTATCTATGCAGAGAACACAGTGATCAGTACCTATGCAGAGAACACCGTGATCAGTATCTATGCAGAGAACACTGTGATCAGTATCTATGCAGAGAACACTGTGATCAGTATCTATGCAGAGAACACCGTGATCAGTACCTATGCAGAGAACACCGTGATCAGTACCTATGCAGAGAACACCGTGATCAGTATCTATGCAGAGAACACTGTGATCAGTATCTATGCAGAGAACACCGTGATCAGTCCCTATGCAGAGAACACTGTGATCAGTATCTATGCAGAGAACACCGTGATCAGTATCTATGCAGAGAACACTGATCAGTATCTATGCAGAGAACACCGTGATCAGTCCCTATGTAGAGAACACCGTGATCAGTACCTATGCAGAGAACACCGTGATCAGTACCTATGCAGAGAACACCGTGATCAGTATCTATGCAGAGAACACTGTGATCAGTATCTATGCAGAGAACACCGTGATCAGTCCCTATGCAGAGAACACCGTGATCAGTATCTATGCAGAGAACACCGTGATCAGTATCTATGCAGAGAACACTGATCAGTATCTATGCAGAGAACACTGTGATCAGTCCCTATGTAGAGAACACCGTGATCAGTATCTATGCAGAGAACACCGTGATCAGTATCTATGCAGAGAACACCGTGATCAGTATCTATGCAGAGAACACCGTGATCAGTCCCTATGTAGAGAACACCGTGATCAGTATCTATGCAGAGAACACCGTGATCAGTCCCTATGCAGAGAACACCGTGATCAGTATCTATGCAGAGAACACCGTGATCAGTATCTATGCAGAGAACACCGTGATCAGTATCTATGCAGAGAACACCGTGATCAGTATCTATGCAGAGAACACCGTGATCAGTCCCTATGCAGAGAACACCGTGATCAGTATCTATGCAGAGAACACCGTGATCAGTATCTATGCAGAGAACACCGTGATCAGTATCTATGCAGAGAACACCGTGATCAGTATCTATGCAGAGAACACCGTGATCAGTCCCTATGTAGAGAACACCGTGATCAGTATCTATGCAGAGAACACCGTGATCAGTATCTATGCAGAGAACACAGTGATCAGTACCTATGCAGAGAACACCGTGATCAGTATCTATGCAGAGAACACTGTGATCAGTATCTATGCAGAGAACACTGTGATCAGTATCTATGCAGAGAACACCGTGATCAGTACCTATGCAGAGAACACCGTGATCAGTATCTATGCAGAGAACACTGTGATCAGTATCTATGCAGAGAACACCGTGATCAGTACCTATGCAGAGAACACCGTGATCAGTACCTATGCAGAGAACACCGTGATCAGTACCTATGCAGAGAACACCGTGATCAGTATCTATGCAGAGAACACTGTGATCAGTATCTATGCAGAGAACACCGTGATCAGTCCCTATGCAGAGAACACCGTGATCAGTATCTATGCAGAGAACACCGTGATCAGTATCTATGCAGAGAACACCGTGATCAGTACCTATGCAGAGAACACCGTGATCAGTACCTACAGTGGCTTGCGAAAGTATTCACCCCCCTTGGCATTTTTCCTATTTTGTTGCCTTACAACCTGGAATTAATTTTTGAGGGTTTGTATCATTGAATTTACACAACATGCCTACCACTTTGAAGATGCAAAATATGTTTTATTGTGAAACAAACAAGAAATAAGACCAAAAAAACAGAACTTGAACGTGCATAACTATTCACCCCCCCAAAGTCAATACTTTGTAGAGCCACCTTTTGCAGCAATTACAGCTGCAAGTCTCTTGGGGTATGTCTCTATAAGCTTGGCACATCTAGCCACTGGGATTTTTGCCCATTCTTCAAGGCAAAACTGCTCCAGCTCCTTCAAGTTGGATCGGTTCCGCTGGTGTACAGGAATCTTTAAGTCATACCACAGATTCTCAATTGGATTGAGGTCTGGGCTTTGACTAGGCCATTCCAAGACATTTAAATGTTTCCCCTTAAACCACTAGAGTGTTCTCGGGGTGATGAGAGGTGTTGGGTTTGCGCCAGACATAGCGTTTTCCTTGATGGCCAAAAATGATATTTTTTTATAACCCAACCCTGATCTGTACTTCTCCACAACTTTGTCTCTGACCTGTTTGCAGAGCTCCTTGGTCTTCATGGTGCCGCTTGCTTGGTGGTGCCCCTTGCTTAGTGGTGTTGCAGACTCTGGGGCCTTTCAGAATAGGTGTATATATACACTGAGATCATGTGACACTTAGATTGCACACAGGTGGACTTTATTTAACTAATTATGTGACTTCTGAAGGTAATTGGTTGCACCCGATCTTATTTAGGGGCTTCATAGCAAAGGGGGTGAGTACAGTTGAAGTCGGGAGTTTACATAAACCTTAGCCAAATACATTTAAACTCAGTTTTTCACAATTCCTGACATTTAATCCTAGTAAAAATTCCCTGTCTTAGGTCAGTTAGGATCACCACTTTATTTTAAGAATGTGAAATGTCAGAATAATAGTAGAGAGAACGATTTATTTCAGCTTTTATTTCTTTCATCACATTCCCAGTGGGTCAGAAGTTTACATATACTCAATTAGTATTTGGTAGCATTGCCTTTAAATTGTTTATCTTGGGTCAAACGTTTTGGGTAGCCTTCCACAAGCTTCCCACAATACGTTGGGTGAATTTTGGCCCATTCCTCCTGACAGAGCTGGTGTAACTGAGTCAGGTTTGTAGGCCTCCTTGCTCGCACACGCTTTTTCAGTTCTGCCCACACATTTTCTATAGGATTGAGGTCAGGGCTTTGTGATGGCCACTCCAATACCTTGACTTTGTTGTCCTTAAGCCATTTTGCCACAACTTTGGAAGTATGCTTGGGGTCATTGTCCATTTGGAAGACCCATTTGCGACCAAGCTTTAACTTCCTGACTGATGTCTTGAGATGTTGCTTCAATATAGCCACATAATTTTCCTTCCTCATGATGCCATCTATTTTGTGAAGTGCACCAGTCCCTCCTGCAGCAAAGCACCCCCACAGCATGATGCTGCCACCCCTGTGCTTCACGGTTGGGATGGTGTTCTTCGGCTTGCAAGCGTTCCCCTTTTTCCTCCAAACATAACGATGGTCATTATGGCCAAACAGTTCTATTTTTGTTTCATCAGACCAGAGGACATTTCTCCAAAAAGTACGAACTTTGTCCCCATGTGCAGTTGCAAACAGTAGTCTGGCTTTTTTATGGCGGTTTTGGAGTAGTGGCTTCTTCCTTGCTGAGCGGCCTTTCAGGTTATGTCGATATAGGACTCGTTTTACTGTGGCTATAGATACGTTTGTACCTGTTTCCTCCAGCATCTTCACAAGGTCCTTTGCTGCTGTTCTGGGATTGATTTGCACTTTTCGCACCAAAGTACGTTCATCTCTAGGAGACAGAACGCGTCTCCTTCCTGAGCGGTATGATGGCTGCGTGGTCCCATGGTGTTTATACTTGCGTACTATTGTTTGTACAGATGAACGTGGTACCTTCAGGCATTTGGAAAATTGCTCCCAAGGATGAACCAGACTTGTGGAGGTCTACAATATTTTTTCTGAGGTCTTGACTGATTTTCTTTTGATTTTCCCATGATGTCAAGCAAAGAGGCACTGAGTCTGAAGGTAGGCCTTGAAATACATCCACAGGTACGACTCAAATTATGTCAATTAGCCTATCAGAAGCTTCTAAAGCCATGACATCATTTTCTGTAATTTTCCAAGCTGTTTAAAGGCACAGTCAACTTAGTGTATGTAAACTTCTGACCCACTGGAATTTGATACAGTGAATTATAAGTGAATTATCTGTCTGTAAACAATTGTTGGAAAAATTACTTGTGTCATGCACAAAGTAGATGTCCTAACCGACTTGCCAAAACTATAGTTTGTTAACAAGAAATGTGTGGAGTGGTTGAAAAATGAGTTTTAACGACTCCAACCGAAGAGGATGTAAACTTCCCACTTCAACTGTATGCACGCACCACTTTTCCGTTATTTATTTTTTAGAATATTTTTTAACAAGTTATTTTTTTCATTTCACTTCAACATTTTGGACTATTTTGTGTATGTCCATTACATGAAATCCAAATAAAAATCAATTTAAATTACAGGTTGTAATGCAACAAAATAGGAAAAACTCCAAGGGGGATGAATACACTGTGTGTGTGTGTCTCCGGCGCGGCTCACTCTTGGATTGCGTCCTACCTGACCGGTCGCTCCTACCAAGTGGCGTGGCGAGAAGCTGTCTCCGCACCACGTGCTCTCACCACTGGTGTCCCCCAGGGCTCAGTTCTAGGCCCTCTCCTATTCTCTCTATACACCAAGTCACTTGGCTCTGTCATATCCTCACATGGTCTCTCCTATCATTGGTACGCAGACGACACACTATTAATTTTCTCCTTTCCCCCTTCTGATAACCAGGTGGCGAATCGCATCTCTGCATGTCTGGCAGACATATCAGTGTGGATGTCGGATCACCACCTCAAGCTGAACCTCGGCAAGACGGAGCTGCTCTTTGCTGCTCTGGCACCCCAATGGTGTAACAAGATCCCTCACGACGCCAGGACAGCGGAGTCACTGACCACCTTCCGGAGACACTTGAAACCCCACCTCTTTAAGGAATATCTGGAATAGTATAAAGTAATCCTTCTACCCCCCCCCCCCCCCCCCATAAAAAAAGTAATTTAAAAAACTGGTTGTCCCACTGGCTATCATAAATTGAATGCACCAATTTGTAAGTTGCTCTGGATAAGAGCGTCTGCTAAATTATGTAAATGTAAATATATATATATATATATATAACCGTTCAAAAGTTTGGGGTCACTTAGAAATGTCCTTGTTTTCCATGAAAACATACATGAAATGAGTTTGAATAGGAAATATAGCAAAATGAATAGGAAATGTAGTCATTGACAAGGTTAGAAATAAGGATTTTTAATTGAAATAATAATTGTGTCCTTCAAACTTTGCTTTCGTCAAAGAATCCTCCATTTGCAGCAATTACAGCCTTGCAGACCTTTGGCATTCTAGTTGTCAATTTGTTGAGGTAATCTGAAGAGATTTCACCCCATGCTTCCTGAAGCACCTCCCACAAGTTGGATTGGCTTGATGGGCACTTCTTACGTACCATACGGTCAAGCTGCTCCCACAACAGCTCAATAGGGTTGAGATCCGGTGACTGTGCTGGCCACTCCATTATAGACAGAATACCAGCTGACTGCTTCTTCCCTAAATAGTTATTGCATAGTTTGGAGCTGTGCTTTGGGTCATTGTCCTGTTGTAGGAGGAAATTGGCTCCAATCAAGCGCCGTCCACAGGGTATGACATGGCGTTGCTAAATGGAGTGATAGCCTTCCTTCTTCAAGATCCCTTTTACCCTGCACAAATCTCCCACTTTACCACCACCAAAGCACCCCCAGACCATCACATTGCCTCCACCATGCTATACAGATGGCATCAAGCACTCCTCCATCATCTTTTAATTTGGTCTGCGTCTCACAAATGTTACGCTTTGTGATCCGAACACCTCAAACTTCGATTCGTCTGTCCATAAAACTTTTTCCAATCTTCCTCTGTCCAGTGTCTGAGTTCTTTTCCCCATCTTAATCTTTTCTTTTTATTGGCCAGTCTGAGATATGGCTTTTTCTTTGCAACTCTGCCTAGAAGGTCAGCATCCCGGAGTCGCCTCTTCACTGTTGACGTTGAGACTGGTGTTTTGCGGGGTACTATTTAATGAAGCTGCCAGTTGAGGACCTGTGAGGCATCTGTTTCTCAAACTAGACACTAATGTATTTGTCCTCTTGCTCAGTTGTGCACCGGGGCCTCCCACTCCTCTTTCTATTCTGGTTAGAGACAGTTTGCGCTGTTCTGTGAAGGGAGTAGTACACAGCGTTGTACGAGATCTTCAGTTTCTTGGCAATTTCTCGCATGGAATAGCCTTCATTTCTCAGAACAAGAATAGACTGACGAATTTCAGAAGAAAGTTATTTGTTTCTGGCCATTTTGATCCTGTAATCGAACCCACAATTGCTGATGCTCCAGATACTCAACTAGTCTCAAGAAGGCCAGTTTTATTGCTTCTTTAATCAGCACAACAGTTTTCAGCTGTGCTAACATAATTGCAAAAGGGTTTTCTAATACTCAATTAGCCTTTTAAAATGATAAACTTGGATTAGCAAACACAACGTGCCATTGGAACACAGGACTGATGGTTGCTGATAATGGGCCTCTGTACGCCCATGTAGATACTCCATTAAAAATCAGCCATTTCCATCTACAATAGCCATTTACAACATTAACAATGTCTACACTGTATTTCTGATCAATTTGATGCTATTTTAAATGGACAAAAAATTGCTTTTCTTTCGAAAACAAGGACATTTCTAAGTGACCCCAAACATTTGAACGGTAGTGTATATATTTAAATAGTGTATACAGTACCAGTTAAAGGTTTGGACACACCTACTCATTCCGGGGTTTTTCTTTATTTTTACAATTTTCTACATTGTAGAATATTAGTGAAGACATCAGAACTATGAACTAACACATATGGAATCATGTAGTAAGCAAAGAAATGTTAAACAAATCAAAATATATTTGAGATTTGAGATTCTTCAAATAGCCACCCTTTGCCTTGATGACAGCTTTGCACACTCTTGGCATTCTCTCAACCAGCTTCATGAGGTAGTCACCTGGAATGCATTTCAATTAACAGGTGTGCCTTGTTAAAAGTTAATTTGTGGAATTTATTTCCTTCTTAATGTGTTTGAGCCAATCAGTTGTGTTGTGACAAGGTAGGGGTGGTATACAGAAGATAGCCCTATTTGGTAAAAGACCAAGTCCATATTATGGCAAGAACAGCTCAAATAAGCAAAGAGAAACGACAGTCCATCATTACTTTAAGACATGAAGGTCAGTAAATCCGGAAAATTTCAAAAACGTTGAAAGTTTCTTCAAGTGCAGTTGCTAAAACCATCAAGCGCTATGATGAAACTGGCTCTCATGAGGACCGCCACAGGAAAGGAAGACCCAGAGTTACCTCTACTGCAGAGGATAAGTTCATTAGATTTACCAGCCTCAGAAATTGCAGCCCAAATAAATTCTTCATGATTCCCACTGCAATTACAACATGTCACATTTTCTTCACTTTTATAACACATAATATGATATTTTCCACATCTTGTCCATCTCGGCTTCTCCCTTCTGTAAACACTTTCCTAAAGCGTTAATGTTCACACTGCATTGTTCTTGGGATAAATGCTCTAACTCTGTAGTTAATATACCCTAACTTCACTTCATTAGGGAGATAAAACAAAAGAGAAAATCTTCACTTTTTCCACATTCACCACTCGATTCATCCGACGTGCTTCAATCACTCCGGGAATATTTTTCATATTTTCTCAATCAACTTCCCACGAAACGCCAGATATAACCCCCTTCAGGGGTGCCCTGTTCTGAAGCGACACACACAACACTTCAAACTTATCAAATCGATTAAGACACAACGCACTTTCCTTCTGATCCGCGGAATCACAAAACATCTAAACAAGTCCGCCTCTCGTGATCCTCACATCCTTCACGTTACCCATCACTCTGTCCACCAGTTTGGATATCTCAAATGGTTTCTTCCAGATCGGTACTCTGCTCAGCTGCCCCTTATTAACAAACCGTACTAGATACGAAGCGTCATTCTCATCACTGCACTCCGTTTTCCATTCTTTTGAACAATACTCCGAATCTCCTTGATTCTACCGCCATTGTATTCTGATCCCACTTCAGTCGCTCCTCTCAAATATTTGTTTTCGTTTCTCTCCTCCTTCAGGCTTCTTCTTCTTCTTCTGTGGACTTTATATGGCGGTTGGCAACCAACTTTAAGGTGCATCACCACCACCAACTGGACTGGAGTGTGGACCTCCCTTCATCTTTCGATCACCCACTGGGTAGATGCTCCTAAGAACCAATGAGGAGATGGGAGAGGCGGGACTTCTGTTTTAGTGCCTGGCTACGCAGACGGTCGATGACGCGCACGAGCAGTGTGCAATGATTGAATAACATATATGTGTAAATGTATTTTGCAACGCGGGCGGTATTTCAGTCAGCCTGTAATGCGAGCGGTGTGGTCAGCATGTTAAGAGCAGGGTTTCCCAAACTCGGTCCTCTGGACCTCAGGTGGTGCACGTTTTTTTATATTTTTGATCTAGCACTACACAGCTGATTTAAATAATAAACTAATCATCAAGCTTTGATAATTTTAATCAGCTGTGTATTAAAAACCAAAACGTGCACCCCTCCCAAAAACCGAGTTTGGGAAAACGCTGGTTCAGAGCTTGCAAGAAAGGCACATCGCCGTCCTTGCGACATTGACCCTTGACTCCCTGCTCGAAGTGTCTCCGGCTAAACGAAGCGCGCGCCCACCGGATGCCTCCACAAGTTGCGCGACTGCTTTCCTCCAATGAGTGAGTCCAGTGGGCGTGACGTGGGGCGTGGCCTGGAGGGGCGCGCATAAAGACGCCTCTCTCCCGCCCTTTCCTCTCTTCGTGTATAGCGTGCGCTGAGTGTTCTGGTAGCTTCGCGGAGTTGATACAGGTCAAGCCTTAGATCTTCAACCGTCACCTGGAGAGACTGTTCTGGTAGCTTCGCGGAGTTGATACAGGTCAAGCCTCAGAACGTCAACCGTCACCTGGAGAGAAGCTGTGCAGCGCGTCAAATAACCGTGCTTGTCATTTACCAGTCGGTCTCCGCTACTTTACCGTATCTCCACCATGGCTAGCTACCATAAACCCGACGAGAAGACGCTGCAGGGCCTGAAAGACATCGCTAACAAGTTGCGGATCAACTCGGTCAAGGCGACGTGCGCCTCCAACTCCGGGTACGTTTTTAAAAAAGTGGTCAGAATGAATGTTTGGATGTTGCGTGATGTAGCTAGCTTAACTAGTTAGCTAACGTTAGACGTTGAACCCGTCTCGGCCTGCAGCGGTACGTGTGGACATGCTGCACGGTGTACGTGCGGATTATTTTCACGCAGGCGGTTGTCGTTGGTTTAACTAGTTAAGTAGATAGTTTCCCCTTCAGGTGTAATTTTGTTTTAGAAGTTAAGTGTTATTTTGACGTGGGTGTACTACGTTACCTAGTTAGCTAAAGGAGCTAGCAAACGTAGAAATCTGCCTTAGTGAGTAACGTTAACTACAAGTAAAACTGGCATCGTTTGAATGACCGTAAATGTGGATGCACGATCAGTCATTACTTTTGATCAACTAGAATCTAGATGACTTATAACTGGCATCATGCCCGTGTTGAATATTTCTCATTGTTGGTATTTCAGTTCTGGCTACATTTTTAGCAACGTTAACACAAGTCACGGAGAGATGTGCGGGTCTCGTGGTTGCCTGCGGTCTTTGATTAAAAGATAGCCCCCTAGTAAAATACTGAATAAAGGAAGAGTGTGTGTGGGTTTAGAAATTCCCTTTGACTCCCACACTCTCTTCTAACGTTGAATTTGCTTAGTCATGGTCTAGCGCTGCTGCTCTAGTTTTTACCCGCAGTACAACAGTGACATTGACCTAAACAAAAAGACTGGGCAGAGGGCTCCTCTCATTGCAGAAGTATTGTTATTATTGCAAAACGTGGCAATATTTCAGCCAAGTCGAACTACCGTTTTTCTTTCTGACCATTATTGCCACAGTTCTTTCTCAACATGACCTTCTGAAAGTGTCTGTAGGGGGTGAAGAAAGGGACACTGTACTAATGGGGTTGGAATGCGTCCAAAACTGCACCCTATTTAGGCTAGAGCGCAACCTTTGACCACAACTTTTTTATTTATTTTTCTCAAGTTGCGGGGGGGCAAATAAAATCCCCCACGGGCTGCCAGTTGGGGAACCCTGGCCTGAACAATTGGAGGAACCAGAAATGCATACTTGGCTCCTCTTCAGTTTATAACACAGGCCATTTCCTTGTAGAACTTCCTCCTTACTGTCATGATTTCACGCCACAGACAGGTTTGGGTGGTATCCCGAGGTATATGGTATTACTGGAAGTGCACACAAGGGGTGCTCATTTTTTTTTTTAAATAAATAAAAAAAGAGGCAGCATGGATCTTGATCCAGGCAAGGCTTGATTGTCTTTTGATGTAACCAAGAAACTTGAGCTAGCCACTTAGCTATCAAGTTAACAAACCAAATGCATAGCTGGAGCCCTGAGCTGGATATCCATTTATTTGGCACATCATAGAACTATAAGCAGTGGAGTAGCCCCCCGAATTATATATATATATATATATATATAATATATTTTAGCGCTATTAAATCATCCCTAAATACCCCGGTATACGGTATATCGCCGAAGCCTAATACTGTCCAGGAAAGGAAAGAAGTTTGAAGTATGGATCCCTACCGGTTATCGATAACATACATACATTTCAGTCAGTTGCTCACAGGGAAACGAATAACCTTCCCCTGGTAGAATGGTTGATCTGGTTGATTTCAGACAGTCTTATCACAACAAGCAGGAGTATTTTAGGCCTTGCCATAGCCTGCTATGCTAACCCCATTGTGATACTGTAGGATCATCGTGGCGTGACACTTCCTATAGCACTTGGATTGCTTTTGCGCTGAAAATCTAAACCGCTTTAGGCCTACATAAAACAAACCCAGCTCAAATATGATTTATAAAGGGTCATAATACACGTATTGGAACTTTGTCTAAACATGTCAATTTCAGCAGGTTTCAGTCACTGGAAGATCCGCTTGGAGGTAAATGGTTGAGTAGCATGAGTTTTAATGTTGAATGATGACAAGGTGTGGATGTAAGTTTTTGAATAAGACTAATACCAGTGTGTTCCAAATGGCACCCTATTCCCTATATAGTGCACCTTTTGACGAGAGTCTTATTTTAATTTATTTAACCGGGCTAGTCAATCAAGAAGAAATTCATATTTACAATGATGGCCCGGCATGAGGCAAAAGGCCTCCTATGGGGACGGGGGATTAAAAAAACCAAAACCAGACAACAGCCTGGGACAGGGGAATTACCCCCCCAGGACCTGGTGTCCCTGGATGAGCTCAAAGGACAAACGGTTGAGACAATTAGTTGTTTCTAATAGTCACTAGTTTACGTTGCTTTATGTAAACAGTGTTCTACTTCACACACAACCCACTGTTTGCCGTTGTAGTTGTGCGGTTGACTTTATCCACATTTTGTTACGTTACAGCCTTATTCTACAATAGATTAAATTGTTTTTTCCTCCATAAAACTACACACAATACCCCATAATGACAAAGCAAAAATTTATTTTTAAGAATATTTGGCAAATGTATTTAAAAAAAAAACTGATAGGACATTTGCGTAAGTATTCACACCATTTCCTCAAATTTGTTGAAGCACCTTTTGCAGAGATTACAGCCTTGAGTGTTCTTGGGTATGATGCTACAAGCTTGGCACACCTGTAGTCCCGTGTAGCTCAGTTGGTAGAGCATGGTGTTTGCAATGCCAGGGTTGTGGGTTCGATTCCCATGGGGGGCCAGTATGAAAAATGTATGCACTCACTAACTGTAAGTCGCTCTGGATAAGAGCGTCTGCTAAATGACTAAAATGTATTTGGAGTTTCTCCCATTCTTCTCTGCAGATCCTCTCAAGCTCTGTCAGGTTGGATGGGGAGCGTTGCTGCACAGATATTTTCAGGTCTCTCCACAGATGTTAGATCGGGGTCAAGTCCGGGCTCTGGCTGGGCCACTCAAGGACATTCAAAGACTTGTCCCGAAGCCACTCCTGCGTTGTCTTGGCTGTGTGCTTAGGGTCGTTGTCCTGTTGGAAGGTGAACCTTTGCCCCAGTCTGAGGTCCTGAGTGCTCTGGAGCAGGTTTTCATCAAGTATTTTTCTGTGCTTTGCTCCGTTCATCTTTCCCTCGATCCTGACTAGTCTCACCGTCCCTGCCACTGAAAAACATCCCAGGATGATGCTGCTGCCACCATCATGCCTCACCGTAGGGACGGTGACAGGTTTCCTCCAGACATGACGCTTGGCATTCAGGCCAAAGAGTTAAATCTTGATTTCATCAGACCAGAGAATCTTGTTTCTCATGGTCTGAGAGTCTTCAGGTGCCTTTTGGCAAACTCCAAGCGGGCTGTGATGTGCCTTTTTACTGAGGAGTGGCTTCCGTTTGGCCACTCTACTATAAATGCCTGATTGGTGGAGTGCTGCAGAGATGGTTGTCGTTCTGGAAAGTTCTCCACAGTGGAAATCTAGTGCTCTGTCAGAGTGACCGTTGGGTTCTTGGTCTCCTCCCTGACCAAGACCCTTCTTCCCCCGATTGCTCAGTTTGGCCGGGCAACCAGCTCTAGGAAGTCTTGGTGGTTCCAAACGTATTCCATTTAAGAATGATGGAGGCCACTGTGTTCTTGGGGACCTTCAATGCTGCAGAAATGTTTTGGTACCCTTCCCCAGATCTGTGCCTCGACACAATCCTGTCTCGGAGCTCTACAGACAATTCCTTCGACCTCATGGCTTGGTTTTTGCTCTGACATGCACTGTCAACTGTGGGACCTTATATAGACAGGTGTGTGCCTTTCCAAATCATGTCTAATCAATTGAATTTACCACAGCTGGACTCCAATCAAGTTGTAGAAACATCTCAAGGATGATCAATGGAAACAGGATGTACCTGAGCTCAATTTAGAGTCTCATAGCAAAGGGTCTGAATACTTATTTAAATAAGGTATTTCTGTTTTTTATATTTAATACATTTGCAAACATTTCTAAAAACCTGTTTTCACTTTGTCATTATGGGGGTATTGTGTGTAGATTGATGAGGATTTGTATTTATTTGATCCATTTTAGAATGAGGCTGTAACGTAACAAAATGTGGAAAAGGTGTAGGGGTCTGAATACTTTCCATAGGCTATGTAGGATGAATAATAATTGATTGAATTCGTAGTGCTTTTCATGACTACACGGGCAACAATGGGTTCTATGTTTAGTTGTAGCCCAATGGGAGTCACAGATCATCTGACCAAAGTAAGGAAGATCATTGAGTTCAATGACTGTTTCTGAAAATGGTTTGTTGTAGGCTACAGTATTTTACACGCATCTCTTCAATGCGAGGCAGACTCTTCTTATGGCTCCACCCACAGTTGCCTTGCCAAGTAGTTCAGCATCGGCCACATTGTACAGGAAACTTCAAGCGGAAAAAATATTGCAAAGCAGTGAAAGCGGAACCACGTTGGGTTACATTGCTACAGTAAGTTGGCCAGATATATGATTTTAAAAAACTATACTGAACAAAAATCCAGTGCATTCAGAAAGTATTCAGACCCCTTGACTTTTTCCACATTTTTGTTACGTTACAGCCTTATTCTAAAATAGATTAAATGGTTTTCCCCTCATCAGTTTTAGAATAAGGCTGTAACGTAACAAAAATGTGGAATAAGTCAAGGGGTCTGAATACTTTCCGAATGCACTGTATAAACGCAACATGTAAAGTGTTGGTTTCATGAGCTGAAATAAAAGATCCCAGAAATGTTCCATACGAACAAAAAAGCTTATTTCTCGTTTTTTTGCACATTTGTTTCCATCCCTGTTCTCCTTTGCCAAGATAATCCATCCACCTGACAGGTGTGGCATATCAAGGAGCTGATTAAACAGCATGATCATTACACAGGTGCACCTTGTGCTGGGGACAATGAAAGGCCACTCTAAAATCAGCAGTTTTTCCCAACACGATTCCACATGTTTTGAGGGAGCGTGTAATTGACACGCTGACTGCAGGAATGTCTACCAGAGCTGTTGCCAGATAATTAAATGTTAATTTCTCTACCATAAGCTGCCCCCAACGTAATTTTAGAGAATTTTGCAGTACGTCCACCCGGCCTCACAACTGCAGACCACGAGTAACCACGCCAGCCCAGGACCTCCACATCTGGCTTCTTCACCTGCGGGATCGTCTGAGACCAGACACACAGCTGATGAAACTGTGGGTTTGCTCAACTGAAGAATTTCTGCACAATCTGTCAGAAATGGTCTCCAGGAAGCTCGTTTGCGTGCTCATCGACCTCACCAGGGTCTTGACCTGGGATGCTCTGGATCTACGTATACCACAGCATGTTCCAGCCAATATCCAGCAACTTCACACAGCCATTGAAGAGGAGTGGGACAACATTCCACAGGCCACAATCAACAGCCTGATCAACTCTATGTGAAGGAGATGTGTCCGATGTATTTCCAGTCATTTGAAATCCATAGATTAGTGCCTAATTTAAATTTTCAATTGACTGATTTTCTTAGTTCATGTAACTCAGTAAAATGTTAAATGGTTGCATGTTGCATTTTTTATTTGTGTAACTGTCAGGTAAACATTAATACAGATCCTCGAAATGAGGTGAAACTGGGTAACATGCATGTGAGTGGTTTCCCCATTTAACAGCTGTTTGTGACGTGAACTGGTACTGACAGCCTGCTCTCAATGCCTCTCTCTCACTCTGCCGGTCCCTTCTCTCTCACTCTGCCGGTCCCTTCTCTCTCACTCTGCCGGTCCCTTCTCTCTCAACTCTGCCGGTCCCTTTTCTCTCACTCTCTCTCTGCCGGTGCCGGTCCCTCTTCTAATCCTCCCTTGATCTCTCCCTCTTTCCAGTCACCCCACCACCTGTTGCAGTGCAGCAGAGCTCATGTCGGTGCTCTTCTTCCATACGATGCGTTACAAAGCCACTGACCCACGCAACCAGTGCAACGACCGCTTCGTACTTTCCAAGGTGAGGCACGCACACGCTCTACTAGGGCTGACCCCATTTAGTCAACTGGTCGATTGTTTGGTCCACAGATTTCTTTGGTCGAGCAGTAGCAAAAAACTTTTTTTAAAGGAACTGTCGGCTTTAAACGTACTCTTGAAAGTAGTAATAGTAGAATGCACAAGGTGCAATATCTAAATTGGGTCGTACATCACCAGTTCCTCTTGTCATGTTAGTCATTGCAGACCTTAGAGCTATTTATAACTTGTCAGACATGTCCAGATCAACTAGCCCATGTCGGCTAGCCCAAATATCACATGAATACACCTTACACATGGCACAATGTATAGAATTGCAAGAAAATTAGCTTTAAAACTGCAAAATGTTCTTTGCGCCCCATGACAAAATGTATAGAATTGCAGTAAATAATCGTTAAACCTGCAAAATTCTCTCCACCAACGAGGGGTGTGAACAATTTGTCATGAACAGTGCTTGTGCCCATTGAAATAGACGTGGCGATTCTGAAACATCTGTGCGCTGTTGAATTGGCGCCTTTTCCTAGACCATGTTGCTGTGTGCATAATAGCAAAGTTAACCAGCATATTGGTGTTGAGAACAATGTGGCGGAGGTAGCAGCAGAATGAGGAAGTGAGAAAACAGCCCTGGCTTTAATTGTCTTAAGAAAAGTGAGGAGACACATCCTGGTTGTTTGTTTTAATAGCCTACTGATTCCATGCGCACCCAACCTCACACAACCGTGCCGGATAAACAATTTCACATTCGGATGTTTTCAGTCTTTGCTGTAATAAAGGCTTTACACGTGTTTTCTTTTCTCTCTCGTTAGACAGCCTCGCTGGTATTTTTTTGTTGTTGTATGAAACATGTATGAACTCACTAACAGTAAGTCGCTCTGGATAAGAGCGTCTGCTAAATGACTAAAATGTAAATTTCCATTTGTCTTAATTATTTCATCAAACAGTGCACTTTAAAGCATCAGACAAGCTCAGTGCATATAGTTGATTTGATTAAAACGCATATATATGGAAAAATACACATTTTTAATCGATTGGTCGGAAGAACAAACCACTGTCGGTCGACCAAGATTTTTTTTCTTCCAGACAGCCCTAAGTTCTACGCGCTCACTGTACACACTGGTCACCTGTCGGTTCTTTCAATTGCACTACATTTCCCAAGCGCCTTCGGAGTCTTGGACTGTGCTCTGATTGGCTGTTGTGTTCTTCCAGGGTCATGCTGCACCAATCCTGTACGCTGCCTGGGCAGAGGCGGGCTTTGTGAAGGAGGCTGATCTGATTAACCTGAGGAAGATAGACTCTGACCTGGAGGGTCACCCCACACCCGTAAGTAACCTCTAACCCCTATATGACCTGTAAGTAACCTTTAACCCCACTGTTAAAAGTTACTTCCAACGGAAGAGTTGTTCATTAGGCACAAAACAGAAAACTGACAAACAGGGGAGGAACTACCTGGACTTGTCAATAAGAAACAATATTTTAACTGTAAGTCGCTCTGGATAAGAGCGTCTGCTAAATGACGTAAATGTAAATGAAACATTTTCAGTTGCGTGCCCTAATGAACATTGCCCAGCTCAGGTTTGACTGTTGACTCGAACTCCAACTGTTCTACAGAAACTGGAGTTTGTTGACGTGGCAACGGGGTCTCTGGGACAGGGTCTGGGGGCCGCCTGTGGGATGGCTTACACCGGGAAACACTTCGACAAGTCCAGGTACAGACACACACCCTCCGAAGCCATAACGCTATCCCACAAAGCACCTCTCATCCAGCAGTGGTGTCCTAGGAAGGTTAATGGTCTCTCAGACAGGTGTTGAGTTATAAACAGCCTTGTGTTCAGCAGTTTCTCTCACTACGGTCTCTCTCTCTCTCACCCACTATGGTCTCTCTCTCTCTCTCACTACGGTCGGTCTCTCTCACTACGGTCTCTCTCTCTCACACTACGGTCTCTCTCTCGCTGTCTATTTGTGTCTCGGTGTTGTGTGAAAGACACAAACGAAACGTAACAATGGGAAGCATAGAAATAGTGCACAAAGAAACAGATCTTCTGCTTCTTAGACTTGTTTCAATGAGAAGGACATGTGTTATAAATCTGTCAGTGGAAAAAAGTTACATATTGTAGCTTTTAAAATGAAAATATAATGTGTGTCCCTAGTTACCGTGTGTACTGTATGCTGGGTGATGGGGAGTGTTCGGAGGGGGCTGTCTGGGAAGCCATGGCGTTTGGTTCCTACTACGACCTGGATAACCTGGTGGCTATTATAGACGCTAACCGCCTGGGACAGAGTGAAGCTGCTCCTCTCAAACACGACATGGACGTGTACCGCAGACGCTGCGAAGCATTCGGGTCAGTACCCTCTCCTCTCTACACCTGTCTTCCAAATAACTCTTCCTCAATCAGTAGTCTGATCTTTTTCCTCTTCCTCATCACAACTCCTGCTAGCGTCCCCCATGCTAGTTTCTGATAGGGTCCCCCCCTGTCCCCCATGCTGTTTTCTGCTAGGGTCCCCCCCCCCTGTCCCCATGCTCTCATCTCCCCTCTTACTTGAACTCTTCAACTCTTAAATTAATCTGGTTGATACTGAACATGGTTGGTTAATATTTCCTGTTAATGTGACCCTGCCTCACTCTCTGAAATGTGATGACAATGTATTTCTGTCTAGGTGAAACACCCATGTGTGGTGTGTGTGTGTAACCCGGTCTTTCTCCATGTGTAGGTGGAACACGTATGTGGTGGATGGTCATGACGTTGAGGAGCTGTGTAAAGCTCTGTGGCAGGCCCAGCAGGTCAAGGGGAAACCCACTATGATCATAGCCAAGACCTTCAAGGGCAGAGGACTCAAAGGTAGAAGATGGAGGGGGACTGGGAGGGCCCTTTCTGGGGTGTATTAACTAGGGACTAAACACAATTAAACGGGCCGAAACCAGGAGGGACTGACCGCGACTTGTCCAATAAGAAATGCTGGTTTTCATTGCAAGAATGCTTTGCAACGGTGTGCTGTGCACTCATGAATACCCCCAGTACTGCTCCTCATCTGTTTTTTAAAAAGACTGATGGCTCTAGTTGCAACAATCTAATGATCTCTGGATAATGTAGAGCTAAATAATATGAACTATCTCCTGATGCAATAAATGACCTGTTGCTCTCTCTCCCTCCTCCAGGCATAGAGAACATGGATAACTGGCACGGCAAGCCCATGCCGAAGGACCGGGCCGAGGAGGCGATTAAAGACTTGGAGGCTCAGATTCAGAACCCCAACAAGACCATCTGCCCCGAGCTACCTAACGAAGATACCGCCCCCGCTGACCTCTCACCTATCACCCTGCCAAGCCCTCCCAATTACAAGATCGGAGACAAGGTACACGCACCGCTGACCTTTCGCTTAGCCTGTCTGACTACGAGATCAGGAACACATGTTGAACTTTAGCCGTAGGCTTCTGGGTAACACGTTCCTGTCCTCCTTTCACCACTCTATTTCTCCCCCCCCAAGGTGGCTACTCGTAAGGCGTATGGTGTGGCCCTGGCTAAACTGGGTCAGTCCAGTCAGAGGGTGGTGGCTCTGGACGCTGACATGAAGAACTCTACCTTCTCTGAGATGTTCCACAAGGCCTACCCTGAACGCTTCATCGAGTGCTTCATCGCTGAACAGAACATGGTGAGGGGGAGAGGGTGGAACGAAATATGGCCTAACCCTGAGGGGTGAGTAGAGGCCCTGAATGAACTGGACACCCCGAAGGCCTTCTCAAAAGTACCCACGTGTCCTAATTGGAACTTAAGGCCACATAACATTGGTACAGTTGTCAGAATGATCACGTTTTATTTGGCACATTCTTCGTAGACAACAGGTGTAGACTAACTCTGCGTTGTTGAAGGGGCCCATAACTAAGCATTTCACGGTTAAAGATCAGATAAAAAATATAGACTTTTTGGATAGATAATAGACAGTAGCAGCAGTATACTGTAGGTAGGGGTAAAGTGACTAGACAACAGGATAGATAATAGACAGTAGCAGCAGTATACTGTAGGTAGGGGTAAAGTGACTAGACAACAGGATAGATAATAGACAGTAGCAGCAGTATACTGTAGGTAGGGGTAAAGTGACTAGACAACAGGATAGATAATAGACAGTAGCAGCAGTATACTGTAGGTAGGGGTAAAGTGACTAGACAACAGGATAGATAATAGACAGTAGCAGCAGTATACTGTAGGTAGGGGTAAAGTGACTAGACAACAGGATAGATAATAGACAGTAGCAGCAGTATACTGTAGGTAGGGGTAAAGTGACTAGGCAACAGGATAGATAATAGCAGCAGCATATGTGGTGTGTGTTGGGGTGGAAGTGAGTGTGTGTGGGTACCGTCCAGTGTGTGTGCACAGTTGGTGCAAAAAAAAGGTTCAATGCAGGTAATCCGGGTAGCCATTAGATTAGCTATTTAGCGGTCTTGTTTAGAAGTCTTATGGCTTGGGGGTAGAAGCTGTTCAGGGTCCTGTTGGTTCCAGACTTGGTGCACTGGTACCGCTTCCCGGTGCTGGTACCGCTTCCCGGTGCTGGTACCGCTTCCCGTGCGGTCGCAGATAAGTCTGGCTTTGGTGGCTGGAGTCTTTTGACATTTTTTGGGGCCTTTAACACTTCCTGGTATAGAGGTCCTGAATGACAGGGAGCTCGGGCCAAGCAGTTGCCATACCAAGCAGTGATTCAGCCAGTCAAGATGCTCTCGATGGTGCAGCTGTATAACTTTTTGAGGATCTGAGGGCCCATGCCAAATCTTTTCAGACTCCTGAGGGGGAAGATTGCGTTATCTGTTGGGGTGGTATGCGAATTGGAGTGGGTCTAGGGTGATGGTGTTGACGTGAGCCATGACCATCCTTTCAAAGCATATTATGGCTACAGATGTGAGTGCTAAGGGGCGATAGTCATTTAGACAGGTTACCTTGGCGTTCTTGGGCACAGGGACTATGGTGGTCTGCTTGAAACATGTAGGTATTACAGACTGAGTCAGGGAGAGGTTGAAAATGTCAGTTAAGACTCCTGCCAGCTGGCCAGCGCATGCTCAGTGTACTCATCCTGGTCATCTGTTTTAAGGAATACTGTGAAACATCTTTCCACTATTAGTGCCAGAGATAGCCTTTTTTTCTGAAATTACAATGCAACAATAAAAATCCTATGTGTAGCACCTTTTAAAAAAAAATATTATATTGTCTGTTTAGGTGAGCGTGGCGATCGGCTGTGCCACACGGGACCGCACGGTGGCGTTCGCCAGCACCTTCGCTGCCTTCCTGTCCCGGGCCTACGACCATATCAGAATGGCTGCAGTCTCCGAGTCTAACATCAACCTGGCTGGGTCACACTGTGGAGTCTCCATCGGTCAGTACTGTGTGTGTCAGTCTTGTGCCCTTGACTGATTTCCCCCTCCACCAATCAAACTCTACTCTCCTTCCTTCAACAACCAATCACACTCCAATTCCCCGTACCCTTGGACATACTGCCAAATTCTCTAAAATGACGTTGGAGGCGGCTTATGGTAGAGAAATGAACATTAATTCTCAGGCAACAGCTCTCGTGGACATTCCACCATGCAAAATAAAATTGAGAAAATGAATCCATAATTGTACTGTGTAATGAGGTGCAAATGTGTATCGGACTACTTCAGCAGAGGTAGCTATCACTCACAGCCACGTTGTAATCTTCGAGTGCTTGAACATTTTGGTTGTTTACATACAATTTATCCACCACTAGACGAACATTCTGCTTCTCTGCTCTGAGCCTTTTGAAAGTGGGGTACAGGGCGCGTTCTCTCCACTATTTCATGGGGAAATTGTTCATTAATAGAGAATGGGGTATTCTTCAGTTCCCTGCCCTTTTGGCAATCTTCATTTTGTAGTGAGTTAGCATAACTACGATCGGACGGGGCCTTCCCTCCCCTCCACCACTGAAACGGTCAGCCCTTTGACAATCTATTGTATTCCCCTGTTCGTCCGTCATCTTGAGATTACGTTTCATGAACACCTTGACTTTATCCTCTGTTGACTGATAGTTTTCCTCCTCCTTTATTCCCATTATAACAATATTATTCTTCATACTTCTGCACTTTAGATCATGTAACGTAATTAGTCTTTCGTTGTTTTATAATAATAATAATAATAATAATAATAAGATATCATACTGTAGTGTCTTAGGGAGCCACGGTAGTTGTTTTATCATACCGTAGTGTCTTAGGGAGCCACGGTAGTTGTTTTATCATACCGTAGTGTCTTAGGGAGCCATGGTAGTTGTTTTATCATACTGTAGTGTCTTAGGGAGTCCACGGTAGTTGTTTTATCATACCGTAGTGTCTTAGGGAGGCCACGGTAGTTGTTTTATCATACTGTAGTGTCTTAGGGAGCCACGGTAGTTGTTTTATCATACCGTAGTGTCTTAGGGAGCCACGGTAGTTGTTTTATCATACCGTAGTGTCTTAGGGAGCCATGGTAGTTGTTTTATCATACTGTAGTGTCTTAGGGAGTCCACGGTAGTTGTTTTATCATACTGTAGTGTCTTAGGGAGCCACGGTAGTTGTTTTATCGTACCGTAGTGTCTTAGGGAGGCCACGGTAGTTGTTTTATCATACCGTAGTGTCTTAGGGAGGCCACGGTAGTTGTTTTATCATACCGTAGTGTCTTAGGGAGGCCACGGTAGTTGTTTTATCATACCGTAGTGTCTTAGGGAGCCACGGTAGTTGTTTTATCATACCGTAGTGTCTTAGGGAGCCACGGTAGTTGTTTTATCATACCGTAGTGTCTTAGGGAGCCACGGTAGTTGTTTTATCATACCGTAGTGTCTTAGGGAGGCCATGGTAGTTGTTTTATCATACTGTAGTGTCTTAGGGAGCCACGGTAGTTGTTTTATCATACCGTAGTGTCTTAGGGAGCCACGGTAGTTGTTTTATCATACCGTAGTGTCTTAGGGAGCCACGGTAGTTGTTTTATCACACCGTAGTGTCTTAGGGAGGCCACGGTAGTTGTTTTATCATACTGTAGTGTCTTAGGGAGTCCACGGTAGTTGTTTTATCATACCGTAGTGTCTTAGGGAGCCACGGTAGTTGTTTTATCGTACCGTAGTGTCTTAGGGAGCCACGGTAGTTGTTTTATCATACCGTAGTGTCTTAGGGAGCCACGGTAGTTGTTTTATCATACCGTAGTGTCTTAGGGAGTCCACGGTAGTTGTTTTATCATACCGTAGTGTCTTAGGGAGCCACGGTAGTTGTTTTATCGTACCGTAGTGTCTTAGGGAGCCACGGTAGTTGTTTTATCATACCGTAGTGTCTTAGGGAGCCACGGTAGTTGTTTTATCATACTGTAGTGTCTTAGGGAGCCACGGTAGTTGTTTTATCATACCGTAGTGTCTTAAGGAGCCACGGTAGTTTTATCATACCGTAGTGTCTTAAGGAGCCACGGTAGTTTTATCATACCGTAGTGTCTTAGGGAGTCCACTGTAGTTTCAATAACTTATTTTCCACTTGTATTTTTCTTCCATTTTCTTAATGTAATTCATTCCTGTTTTTAAGGCCTCAACCTCCCCCAGTAGCCCAGGCAATAGATCCAGCAGTTTTAACTGCTCGCTCATGCTTGTAAGCAACGCTGTATCATCTGGAGACATAGTTATAAAAACGTCCCCCTCCAATGTTACATTTGGAATTTTAAACGGCGGCTTCCCCTCAGTTTCGCTCAGAGCTCGAGGAACGGTCTTCTCTTGTTCACTTCGATGTAGCTGATTTTATTTTTCGAGCGTATCAAAATGCTGATCAATAAATAGCTCAAGGTTCTCTCTATTATCCAGAGTCTTTTGTTTCACAGTTATCAGCTAATCAATTTTACGTGCCTACCACGCTGCAACCTGCCACGTCATCAAGCCCCGATGCCGTCTTCGTAGGACAGATAGCTCTGACTTTCTTCCATAGTGCCAACGATGAAGTTATTCATGTTCTTAGCTTTGTTTTGAAAATAAAGAGGTAAAACTATTCTGGGGATGATTATGTGCATCTTCAATATGTGTTCCTCTTTAGTGTATTTGACTATATGTCGCAAGTAAAAGCCTTGGGAAAAGCCTCTGGAAGGTTAAAATAACCCTGAGACTTAGAAAAAGGAAAGTATGACATCTTCCTATGAATTTTATTTGCCCGTATAAAGTCTTATGACAGAGTTTTTAAAGAATGTCTTCGACGGGGTAATTTGGTATTACTGAAAATAAATGCAACAACTTGGGAGCCATTCCATTCTAGAGGTTTATTCTACCTGTAAGATTTTATGGGAAGATTATTCCATTTAATTAAATCTGCTTTCGTATTAAGTAATGGAATGAATGTTGTATTTGTCACTAATAATGATCCGAAGTAGTGAATATGTTTTGTGGTCCACTTGAAGGATCACTGACTTCTTCTTCTTATTATTTCATCATTTTCCGCGTAAAAATATGTATTTAACAAAGGGGGCATTGAGTTTACAATATCGGTCAGGTATATCAGATCATCTGCAAGTAAGTTTAGTTGATATTCATGTTTACTTTACATTACATTTTAGTCATTTAGCAGACGCTCTTATCCAGAGCGACTTACAGGAGCAATTAGGGTTAAGTGCCTTGCTCAAGGGCACATTTACGTCATTTAGCAGACGCTCTTATCCAGAGCGACTCACCAATTGGTGCGTTCACCCTATAGCCAGTGGGATAACCACTTTACTGATGCCTGTTATGTGTTACTTCCTGTCCCCAGGTGAGGATGGCCCCTCCCAGATGGCATTGGAGGACATTGCCATGTTTCGCGCTATCCCAACATGCACTGTGTTCTACCCCAGTGACGGCGTCTCCACTGAGAGGTCTGTGGAGCTGGCTGCCAACACCAAGGTCAGGATGTTATTTATATGGGGGATAACATGTGGAGCTGGCTGCTAACACCAAGGTCAGGATGTTATTTATATGGGGGATAACATGTGGAGCTGGCTGCTAACACCAAGGTCAGGATGTTATTTATATGGGGGATAACATGTGGAGCTGGCTGCCAACACCAAGGTCAGGATGTTATTTATATGGAGGATAACATGTGGAGCTGGCTGCCAACACCAAGGTCAGGATGTTATTTATATGGGGGATAACATGTGGAGCTGGCTGCTAACACCAAGGTCAGGATGTTATTTATATGGAGGATAACATGTGGAGCTGGCTGCCAACACCAAGGTCAGGATGTTATTTATATGGGGGATAACATGTGGCGCTGGCTGCTAACACCAAGGTCAGGATGTTATTTATATGGGGGATAACATGTGGAGCTGGCTGCTAACACCAAGGTCAGGATGTTATTTATATGGGGGATAACATGTGGAGCTGGCTGCTAACACCAAGGTCAGGATGTTATTTATATGGGGGATAACATGTGGAGCTGGCTGCCAACACCAAGGTCAGGATGTTATTTATATGGAGGATAACATGTGGAGCTGGCTGCTAACACCAAGGTCAGGATGCTATTTATATGGGGGATAACATGTGGAGCTGGCTGCTAACACCAAGGTCAGGATGTTATTTATATGGGGGATAACATGTGGAGCTGGCTGCTAACACCAAGGTCAGGATGTTATTTATATGGGGGATAACATGTGGAGCTGGCTGCTAACACCAAGGTCAGGATGTTATTTATATGGAGGATAACATGTGGAGCTGGCTGCTAACACCAAGGTCAGGATGTTATTTATATGGGGGATAACATGTGGAGCTGGCTGCTAACACCAAGGTCAGGATGTTATTTATATGGGGGATAACATGTGGAGCTGGCTGCTAACACCAAGGTCAGGATGTTATTTATATGGGGGATAACATGTGGAGCTGGCTGCTAACACCAAGGTCAGGATGTTATTTATATGGAGGATAACATGTGGAGCTGGCTGCTAACACCAAGGTCAGGATGTTATTTATATGGAGGATAACATGTGGAGCTGGCTGCTAACACCAAGGTCAGGATGTTATTTATATGGGGGATAACATGTGGAGCTGGCTGCTAACACCAAGGTCAGGATGTTATTTATATGGGGGATAACATGTGGAGCTGGCTGCTAACACCAAGGTCAGGATGTTATTTATATGGGGGATAACATGTGGAGCTGGCTGCTAACACCAAGGTCAGGATGTTATTTATATGGGGGATAACATATTCCCAGCTCTGCAGAGACAGAATCATTAGATCATTTGTTTTGGTTCTGTCCATTTTGTAGCTTGTTTTTGGACACAGGTCCAGGAATGGCTAAAGGATTGCAATATTTACCTGGATCTAACCTTGCAGATGGCATTACTGGGTGATCTGAAAAGTCATAGTCAATCGATCAATAATATAATAATACTTTTAGCAAAAATGTTTGTGAATTAAAAATAATCTGTAGAAGCAATGAGAATAGAAAGGTTCAGAACTTTTGTAAAACATCACAGTACAGTTGAAATATATATGGCAAATAGAAATCCTATATGGATGGTGTTAAGAGATAGATGGGAGGGGTTGAATAGAGTTGCAGGATGGGACTAATAACTAATAACAAGATAGCTAATAATGTAAGCATACTGTGTCCATAATAAGTATATAGGTTGTATGTTGGGAGCTTTTGGGAAAAGAGCACAGTTAGAAAGAAATGGAATATAGAAGCAAACCGGATGGACATCATGAAAATGATCGGAGGAAGTTCAGGAGTAAAAACAAACAAAATATAATTATTGTAGAATAAAATGTGTATATAGTATGTATGGGCTGGAAGTAGAGGCCAAAGCGTTGTTGGTCACTAGTTTACTCCGATTGGGGAAGGGGTGGTGGGGTTGGAAAGGAAAGGGAAATACAATCTAAATAAGGATGTGCGTATAAAAAATTAAACCCACCAAGGTCAGAACCTATTTTTCTTCCTAAATGGCACCATAGTCACTCTTTAGTGCACTATTTCAGTCACACTATCTATCACTATTTTCAACCAGGCCCCACTGCTAAGCCATAGCCTATTAGTATGACAGAGCCCGAGGGGGGACTAGCGGTATGACGGAGCCCGAGGGGGACTAGCGGTATGACGGAGCCCGAGGGGGACTAGCGGTATGACGGAGCCCGAGGGGGACTAGCGGTATGACGGAGCCCGAGGGGGACTAGCGGTATGACGGAGCCCGAGGGGGGACTAGCGGTATGACGGAGCCCGAGGGGGGACTAGCGGTATGGCGGAGCCCGAGGGGGACTAGCGGTATGACGGAGCCCGAGGGGGGACTAGCGGTATGACGGAGCCCGAGGGGGACTAGCGGTATGACGGAGCCCGAGGGGGACTAGCGGTATGACGGAGCCCGAGGGGGGACTAGCGGTATGACGGAGCCCGAGGGGGGACTAGCGGTATGACGGAGCCCGAGGGGGGACTAGCGGTATGACGGAGCCCGAGGGGGGACTAGCGGTATGACGGAGCCCGAGGGGGGACTAGCGGTATGACGGAGCCCGAGGGGGGACTAGCGGTATGACGGAGCCCGAGGGGGGACTAGCGGTATGACGGAGCCCGACGGGGGACTAGCGGTATGACGGAGCCCGACGGGGGACTAGCGGTATGACGGAGCCCGACGGGGGACGACGGGGGACTAGCGGTATGACGGAGCCCGAGGGGGGACTAGCGGTATGACGGAGCCCGAGGGGGGACTAGCGGTATGACGGAGCCCAGGGGGGACTAGCGGTATGACGGAGCCCAGGGGGGACTAGCGGTATGACGGAGCCCAGGGGGGACTAGCGGTATGACGGAGCCCGAGGGGGACTAGCGGTATGACGGAGCCCGAGGGGGACTAGCGGTATGACGGAGTCCGAGGGGGACTAGCGGTATGAACTAAGCCTTGTGTGTTCCAGGGTATCTGTTTTAAACTAAGCCTTGTGTGTTCCAGGGTATCTGTTTTAAACTAAGCCTTGTGTGTTCCAGGGTATCTGTTTTATCCGACTCACCAGACCAGAACTGAAGGTCGTCTACGACCCCAAAGAGAAGTTTGAGGTGGGCGTGGCCAAGGTGTTGCGTCAGTCCGACAGTGACAAGGTGACTGTGATCGGAGCTGGAGTGACTCTGCATGAAGCCCTGACTGCTGCAGACCAACTGGCCAGCGAGGGTAAGAGCTCCCCCTGGTGGCCTGGTCCTGGATTCACAAAACCTGTGACAGAAGCCAGAGCTTACCCACGATGTTGCACAACGATTTTAAGTCAAAAAGTCATTGTTCTAGTCGTATGAGACATTTGAGATTGAAGTGGGAACTTTTTTTTATATAAGCCAAATTGTGATATTTTTCCACTAATTGGTCTCTTGATGTATTAGATCTTTCTGAATGACCCAGTAGTTAACTAAGTCACTGTAGTAAAACAATAGCAAATGCTATTTGATGAGGAAGAATTATGGCTCATTAGTGTTGTCTTTGTGTACCGTGGTGTCTTGTTTGTGTGTAGGAGTGAACATCCGTGTGATTGACCCGTTCACCATCAAGCCCCTGGATGCCGCCACCATCGTATCGAGCGCCCGCGCCACCGGAGGGAGAATCATCACCGTAGAGGACCACTACAGAGAGGGTGGGGACACGTGCTGCACATTGGCCCTCTGAGAGAGGAACGGCTTAGCCCTCTGAATCGCTCTCTGTGTGTTCTAACTTCACCCCTCTGTCACCAGGTGGTCTGGGGGAGGCGGTGCTGTCCGCGGTGGGGGAGGAGCCTGGTATCATGGTGACGCGCCTGGCGGTGAACCGCATACCCCGGAGTGGAAAACCTCAGGAGCTCCTGGACCTGTACGGCATCAGCGCCAAACACATCGCCAACGCCGTGCGCCAGACCTTCGCTAACTGAGACAGCCTATGGACCCTGGTCTAAAGTAGTGCACTATGTAGGGAATAGGGTGATTTTATTTTGGACGTACAACTCTTCTCTGCTCTCAAACTACTTATCCCCCCCCTGACGCCTCCACACCTTTACCAGCTCCACCTCTTTCTCTGCAGTCTGAGGGGTGGAACAACGTACACCTCTTTTCTGAAGCTTTCACCACCCTACCTTCTCCCCTATATAGCTGCCCCTCCACCACCATCTATCACTAGTGTTAACCCAAGCAGCGCTCTCTAGCATCCCATCTATCACTAGTGTTAACCCAAGCAGCGCTCTCTAGCATCCCATCCATCACTAGTGTTAACCCAAGCAGCGCTCTCTAGCATCCCATCCATCACGAGTGTTAACCCAAGCAGCGCTCTCTAGCATTCCATCTATCACGAGTGTTAACCCAAGCAGCACTCTCTAGCATCCCATCTATCACGAGTGTTAACCCAAGCAGCGCTCTCTAGCATCCCATCTATCACGAGTGTTAACCCAAGCAGCGCTCTCTAGCATCCCATCTATCACGAGTGTTAACCCAAGCAGCGCTCTCTAGCATCCCATCTATCACGAGTGTTAACCCAAGCAGCGCTCTCTAGCATCCCATCTATCACTAGTGTTAACCCAAGCAGCGCTCTCTAGCATCCCATCTATCACGAGTGTTAACCCAAGCAGCGCTCTCTAGCATCCCATCTATCACGAGTGTTAACCCAAGCAGCGCTCTCTAGCATCCCATCTATCACGAGTGTTAACCCAAGCAGCGCTCTCTAGCATCCCATCTATCACGAGTGTTAACCCAAGCAGCGCTCTCTAGCATCCCATCTATCACGAGTGTTAACCCAAGCAGCGCTCTCTAGCATCCCATCTATCACCAGAGAGAAGGGGGGGGGCTTCAGTGAGTGTGTTGAGTAGAGTCTTAACCATACCTGAAGGGTAATATGCATTGTAGTGTTTAATCTACCCATGAATCCTAATGTAGCCTCATTCTACTGAACCCTGTAAAGGTCCTCTGGTTGAGTTATTTTTCCTGCTAAACTGCAATCCTCCTTTTGTTAACTGATGTAATTGAACGGTTAGTTGCCAACTAAAGCAGCTCTGTAGGTGTGACCTCTATGGCACCCTAGTCCCTTTAAAGTGCACTACTTCTGACCAGAGCCCCATGGGACACTATATAGGGGCCATTTGGGACGAACCCTAAGTGTAGAGGTTGTTTGAACTTGTCGACGTTTACTCTCCGTCCAGATGATATTGACTGTTTAACCTTTAAGTCTGTTGATCAGTTTCAAAGGAAGATAGGTGTGTATTTTTGACAGATTTCTTTGTACCTGTATCACTCTTCATTCCAGCTGTTTACATCTCTAATCCTGTTCTAATCGTTCCAAATCACCTGCTTGATCATTCTGTCACATCACTGACCTCTCCCTCGGTTTCTCTATAGCACTGTTACAGGCACACCGCCATCTTGGTTCCTCTGTGAGCCGGAATGGCGTCTAACCACTGCTTGTTGCTGGTCACTGAAACTGATGCAGGAAATTCACATTTGATGGACCAGAGTTGTAATGACTCACAAAAGAGCTAAACTTCAACTGCTATATAGATATATAAATTAATGACTGTGTTCTCCTGGGCTGGGTGTTGGTGATGTTCTGGCCTGTTGGTACCTGACCGTATCTCCTCAACGTGTTACTGATGCTCCCAGGCGCTCTGTCAACTAATGGTTGGTTTGCATCGCTGAAATAAAAACTTGACCCAATGTTACTTGTCCGGTGTCTGTTTTTAATGTAGTTACTTGGACTGAGGTTTTAGGGATGTTGAATATGATCCAAAATAAATAATGCATGTGGACACCTTCAAATGTGTGGATTCGGCCACACCTGTTGCTGACAGGTGTATAAAATCGCGCACACCGCCATGCAATCTCCATAGACAAACATTGGCAGTAGAATGGCCTTACTGAAGAGCTCAGTGACTTTCAACGTGGCACCGTCATAGGATGCCACCTAACCTTCAAGTCAGTTTGTGACATTTCTGCCCTGCTAGAGCTGCCCCGGTCAACTGTAAGGGCTGTTATTGTGGAAAGGTCTAGGAGCAACGACGACTGAGCGACGTGATTGGCCACTCCGACGTGGTTGGCCACTCCGACGTGGTTGGCCACTCCAGCTCAGAACGGGACTGCTTTAGTGCGTAAAGAATAGTCTGTCCACTCCACTACAGAGTTCCAAACTGCCTCGAAGCAACGTCTGCACAATAACTGTTCGTCGGGAGCTTCATGAAATGGGTTTCCATGGCCGAGCAGCCGCACACAATCCCTAAGATCACCATGCGCAATGCCAAGCGTCGGCTGGAGTGGTGTAAAGCTCGCAGCCATTGGACTCTGGCGCGATGAATCACGCTTCATCTGGCAGTCAGGACGGATGAAACTTGGTTTGGTGGATGCCAGGAGAACACTACCTGCCCGAATGCATAGTGCCAACTAAGGTTTGGTAGAGGAGGAATAATGGTCCGGAGCTTTACAGCATACAATGAAATTCTAAATGATTCTGTGCTTCCATCTGTGGCAACAGTTTGGGGAAGGCCCTTTCCTGTTTCAGCATGACAATTATTGTCCCCAGCACAAGGTGCACCTGTGTAATGATAATGCTGTTTAATCAGCTTCTTGATATGTCACACCTGTCAGGTGGATGGATTATCTTGGCAAAGGAGAAATGATCACTAACAGGGATGTAAACAGATTTGTGCACAAAATTTGAAAGAAATAAGCTTTTTGTGCGTATGGAACATTTCTGGGATCTTTTATTTCAGCTCATGAAACATGGGACCAACACTTTACATGTTGGTTGCGTTTATATTTTTGTTCAGTATAACATAGCTTTACAGGTTATCTGACATGGTCAGCCTTAGATTCTGACTGTTAAACCTCCGCAGTGTTAAAAGTCCACTTTCTGTAGTCAGGGTGACTGATCTCCATGAACGCAACTGGACTGCCACACACTGTATAACCATAGGCTACAACAAGATAACTATCCCTAAAAGCTGTTCAATGACCAAACTGCATTAACTATAACTAGTAATGTTGGGAAAAAAAAATTGTTATAACATTCATAAACTGGGCATGCCCCACAGACATCATCATCATAGTAATATATACCAATATATTCACGGCACCAAATAATTAAAAGAATGAAGGTCTACAGTAGCCTCAGCATTCTGTAGGGTTGCGCCATGGGGTAGCCGGAGGACAGCTAGTTTCCATCCTCCTCTTGGTACATTGACTTCAATACAAAACCTAGGAGGCTCATGGTTTCCACCCCCTTCCATAGACTTACACAGTAATTATGACAACTTCCGGAGGACTTCCTCCAACCTATCAGAGCTCTTGCAGCATTAACTGACATGTTGTCCACCCAACCAGATACTGTACTGAAAGCATAAGCTACAGCTAGCTAGCACTGCAGTGCATAACATGTGGTGAGTAGTTGACTCAAAGACAGAGAAAGATAATAGTTGAACAGTTTTGAACAAATTAATTTCTTTAAAATTGAAGGAGAAGCGAGAGAGATACAGTACCTATATTTTGTTGTATTATCATTTTTTCACTTAGCTAGCGAATGCAGTTAGCTAGTTTAGGCTACTCAAACACCCAGCTCAAACAGAAAGGGATGCTATGTTAGCTTGCTGGCTGTGGCTATCCAACACTGGAACTCTAAAGGGATGCTATGTTAGCTTGCTGGCTGTGGCTATCCAACACTGGAACTCTAAAGGGATGCTATGTTAGCTTGCTGGCTGTGGCTATCCAACACTGGAACTCTAAAGGGATGCTATGTTAGCTAGCTGGCTATGGCTATCCAACACTGGAACTCTTCCAAGTCAAGGTAAGCATTTGGTGTTATTAGTTTATTGCCACCGGGGCCCGCCAGTGTAACTGCTAAACTTCTTGCTGACTACACTGTACTGCATGATTGTAGCGGATTTACTAACGCGTTCTAGTAGTTATGTTGACTAGCTATGACGTTAGCTAATATGGTGACAATGATGTAGGCTGTGTGTAGCGGTTATGATATGAAGGTTTGGCTTGGAACGGTTTTTTTCACCTGGTCACAGACAGCTGATGTGTTGTGCACTGAAGTCCACAAGCGAAGGGAAAAGGTGAGAGAGCGCGTAGATGCGAGAAGGAATTATGCAACAAGCAAAAATGATCATGCTGTTTGTACAGTGCATTCGGAAAGTATTCAGACCGTTTCACTATTTCGGTCACCACTGCACTTTTCCCAACACTGATAAAGAGTGAGTATGTGCAGCACCACTCACCGGGGATATGCCGCTGTTCTCCGTTGGTGCCAATAAAATAGGCTATAGGCCTACTGTTGTTCGCTCCATTAAAAAGTTCACCATTTTGATAACGAAAAGACATTTAGTATTTTCATTGTATTCCCTTTACAGCAATAGCCATTTGCTTCCCAAACTATGTATTCCCGCAATTGTATTTTGAAATATTGCGATATACCTGGCTGGCCCTCTACTTTTACTAACAGTTGCAACTCAACAATGTATTTGGTTTTTGCTGCACGCGCTGCCTTTCTTTCTAACAATGCGATTTAAAACGATCCACAAAAAAAGAAAAAAGAAGAAGCTAATGATCCTCTGGGGCCAAATCATGCTGTAGTATCCTATTTTGAATTATTTTATTTTTTTCTGTATAGACAGGAGTAGGCTAATTAGGCTATATCATTTTTTGGGCAATTTATTTGAATGTACTTTAGGGAAAGCTTAGCATCCCCTATCCTTATGGATGCGCAAGCTATGCTTCTGCTGTTTTAAAATATTGAAAAGTATCCCTTACCTGAGTTTTACAAGCAAGTAAGCCAGAGCCGTCTGTTTTCGTTTCCATTGGAACGACACCAGCTGTCAGATGCGCTAGTAGTGGTCTCAGAGTGAGCAGGATAAATCTTTACTTCTTTGCTTGAAAAATAACAGCCAGAAATGTTTTTGAAAGAAAGTCAAATGGTGTTTGTATAATCAGGATCATGGGTTATAAGATCCATGTGGAACCGTTCATATAAGATCCATTACATTTGTGGAGCCACAGTGTGTTGAAGTTTCTTTTTGTATTGGACCTGCAGGCTTTTGCCTTTGCAAATAGTTTCAATCAAAATGAACACGTCAACTGAAGCTGTATCTTTTGGGACAACTCCTTTCAAACCAGTGCCATACCATATTTTTCTCTCACATAAAAAAAGTGTAGATATTTAGGCAAATACATCCCAGAGTAGAGTTAGATTGCACGTCCTTCACTTGACACAATGTCATTCCTCTTTTCTGAACCACACCTTGTGCAAACCCATCTTTGGAAAGACAAGGCAACAGTGATGTAGAAATACATTCACAGAGTCCGACTCACAATACCAAGTGAGAATACACCACTACTAGTATGTTGTATGTAGCTTCCCCTAATGAATGCATCCCAAATGGTAAACATGGGATTGAAGATGGACAGCCACACCTGATCATGTCGATTTGATCAGCTTGCCTACGGAGCTGTGAGGGGAACGGCACCTCCGTACCTTCAGGCTCTGATCAGACCCTACACCCAAACGAGGGCACTGCGTCCATCCACCTCTGGCCTGCTAGCCCCCCTACCTCTGCGGAAGCATAGTTCCCGCTCAGCCCAGTCAAAGCTGTTCGCTGCTCTGGCACCCCAATGGTGGAACAAGCTCCCTCACGACGCCAGGACAGCGGAGTCACTGACCACCTTCCGGAGACACTTGAAACCCTACCTCTTTAAGGAATACCTGGAATAGTCTAAGTAATCCTTCTACACCCCCACCCCCCCCCCCCCCCTTCCCCCAGTGGTGGTTGTCCCACTGGCTATCCTAAGTTGAATGCACCAATTTGTAAGTCGCTCTGGATAAGAGCGTCTGCTATGTAAATGTAAATATGGACAGATCACACCTGATCACACCTGATCACAACAACGGCAGAAAAGTAAGAGGAAGATCATGAGTTTTATTTCAAATAAAAAGCAAAACTTTGTTTTCCGAAACAAATCCTGTATTACATTGTGTTTACATCACATTCCACTCTTTGGACATCAGAATGATATGACTTATTGCTTCACACACTATGTAGTGTTGTTGGTGGGATAGTCTCCCTAGGGAGACGGGTTGCTTCCCACATTAACAATGTCCTGTTGCCCCAGGTCTGGGATTTCTGAGACTATACATGGGAGGCCATGTCACTGTCAATCAGTTCTGTCCTGTCCTCATCTCAAGCTGGGTAAAAAAAAAAAAAAGTATCATTCTAAAATCCTCACTATGTGTGAGTCCCAAATAGCACCCTATTCCCTATATTAGGGCACTACTGCTGAGTCCCAAATAGCACCCTATTCCCTATATTAGGGCACTACTGCTGAGTCCCAAATAGCACCCTATTCCCTATATTAGGGCACTACTGCTGACCGGGGCCCTATATAGGGACTTGGGTGCTATTTGGGACAGTTTTTTCTCTCTGCATGACATCAAAGGCATACATACCGTTTCCAGGATAAAGTAATCCTTCTACCCCCCCCCCCCCCCAAAAAAAAGAAAGAAAATATATATATATACAGTGGGGGGAAAAAGTATTTAGTCAGCCACCAATTGTGCAAGTTCTCCCACTTAAAAAGATGAGAGAGGCCTGTAATTGTCATCATAGGTACACGTCAACTATGACAGACAAATTGAGGAAAAAAAATCCAGAAAATCACATTGTAGGATTTTTAATGAATTTATTTGCAAATTATGGAGGAAAATGAGTATTTGGTCACCTACAAACAAGCAAGATTTCTGGCTCTCACAGACCTGTAACTTCTTCTTTAAGAGGCTCCTCTGTCCTCCACTCGTTACCTGTATTAATGGCACCTGTTTGAACTTGTTATCAGTATAAAAGACACCTGTCCACAACCTCAAACAGTCACACTCCAAACTCCACTATGGCCAAGACCAAAGAGCTGTCAAAGGACACCAGAAACAAAATTGTAGACCTGCACCAGGCTGGGAAGACTGAATCTGCAATAGGTAAGCAGCTTGGTTTGAAGAAATCAACAGTGGGAGCAATTATTAGGAAATGGAAGACATACAAGACCACTGATAATCTCCCTCGATCTGGGGCTCCACGCAAGATCTCACCCCGTGGGGTCAAAATGATCACAAGAACGGTGAGCAAAAATCCCAGAACCACACGGGGGGACCTAGTGAATGACCTGCAGAGAGCTGGGACCAAAGTAACAAAGCCTACCATCAGTAACACACTACGCCGCCAGGGACTCAAATCCTGCAGTGCCAGACGTGTCCCCCTGCTTAAGCCAGTACATGTCCAGGCCCGTCTGAAGTTTGCTAGAGTGCATTTGGATAATCCAGAAGAGGATTGGGAGAATGTCATATGGTCAGATGAAACCAAAATAGAACTTTTTGGTAAAAACTCAACTCGTCGTGTTTGGAGGACAAAGAATGCTGAGTTGCATCCAAAGAACACCATACCTACTGTGAAGCATGGGGGTGGAAACATCATGCTTTGGGGCTGTTTTTCTGCAAAGGGACCAGGACGACTGATCCGTGTAAAGGAAAGAATGAATGGGGCCATGTATCGTGAGATTTTGAGTGAAAACCTCCTTCCATCAGTAAGGGCATTGAAGATGAAACGTGGCTGGGTCTTTCAGCATGACAATGATCCCAAACACACCACCCGGGCAACGAAGGAGTGGCTTCGTAAGAAGCATTTCAAGGTCCTGGAGTGGCCTAGCCAGTCTCCAGATCTCAACCCCATAGAAAATCTTTGGAGGGAGTTGAAAGTCCGTGTTGCCCAGCGACAGCCCCAAAACATCACTGCTCTAGAGGAGATCTGCATGGAGGAATGGGCCAAAATACCAGCAACAGTGTGTGAAAACCTTGTGAAGACTTACAGAAAACTTTTGACCTGTGTCATTGCCAACAAAGGGTATATAACAAAGTATTGAGAAACTTTTGTTATTGACCAAATACTTATTTTCCACCATAATTTGCAAATAAATTCATTAAAAATCCTACAATGTGATTTTCTGGATTTTTGTTTTCTCATTTTGTCTGTCATAGTTGACGTGTACCTATGATGAAAATTACAGGCCTCTCTCATCTTTTTAAGTGGGAGAACTTGCACAATTGGTGGCTGACTAAATACTTTTTTCCCCCACTGTATATATAAAAACATTGTAAAGTGGTTATCCCACTGGCTATAAGGTGAATGCACCAATTTGTAAGTCGCTCTGGATAAGAGCGTCTGCTAAATGACGTAAATGTAAACGTAAATGTAAATGGCTAGCTAGTTAGCGGTGCGCGCTAGTAGCGTTTCAATCAGTGACGTCACTCGCTCTGAGACCTTGAAGTAGTTGTTTCCCTTTGCTCTGCAAGGGCCGCCGCTTTTATGGAGCGACGGGTAACGGCCCTTCGAGGGTGACTGTTGTCGATGTGTGCAGAGGGTCCCTGGTTCGAACCCAGGTAGGGACGGAAGCAACACTGTTACACACGCATAATAGAGAGATATGTGATCGTGTATAAATGTAAGCAAGGTTAGAAATTATATTTTAGTCAAATATATCTGTAAGGTGAATTTGCAGTCTGCAAATTATTTGTTATTTTGTTCCGGCCCCCTGACTATCCGTAAATAAATAAAAAACTACACAAATATTTGGTCCGTGGCTGAATCTAGCTGATGATCGCTGCAGTTGGGCCTGGTCTGAATATACTGTTTCACACCACAACATAAAACAGGTCATATCCATTGACAGTAATCATCCCACTGTACTGAAACAAACCAACAAACAAATCACAATCAAGACTGAGAAATAAATTACAATCAAGCCTGAATACCCTAAAAATAATTTTATTTTGAAAAGCCTTCAGAAGAAATCCCCAAATGTCTTTATAGTACAATTGTCGTCTTCATCCCCAACCCCAAGTAAACCAGTGTTTCATATTCTCAAATATAAGTTACTTTTTTGTAAAGATTTTAAAAAGAAAACATTTTTTTTTTGCTTTGCAAAATCAGTAAAAGCAGACCAGGACAGAACAGTAAAGTTTTTACACAACGTTAAAGATACCTTATCAGTAAAAGCAAACCAGGACAGAACAGTACATTTTTTACACAATGTTAAAGATATCTGATCAGTAAAAGCAATAATGATAAACATGAAATAATAATATCATTAATAATATAATAGTATCAGTAATAATACATGGAGTGAAGAATGGAGTAAGTAGCACATGGAAATAAACTTTAAGGGCCAGACTGTTTCCCGGACACAGATTAAGTTTAGACTTGTACTATAATAATAATAATAATATGCCATTTAGCAGACGCTTTTATCCAAAGCGACTTACAGTCATGGAGAATCTCCATTGAAATAGCTTTTCAGTCCAAGACTAGGATTAATCTGTGTCCCGGAAATTATCCCTAAAATGTCAATTGCTTTTAAATAACCTTTAAATAAACCCACTTTTTTTTAGACTACTTTAGACTATTGAGATGCAGCCTACGTCAACAGCTCTCTGTAGATCAAGTTTCAATCTCGCCATAGTACTTTACCCTTCTCTCCTTTCCTCTACCCTTCTCTCCTTTCCTCTACCCTTCTCTCCTTTCCTCTACTCTCCTCTCCTCCCATCACTCCCACTGATTAACCCACACACATATATCTCATAACACAAAGGCTTTAAAACATGAAAATTACTGTTTCCATCTACGTATATTGAAATGCTAAAATATCAAATCCTTTGTAGATCTTAATATCAGTCTGAACAGCTGTTAGTAACCATAGGAACCCTAGAACTACAGTTAAGTTCTAATATATTGGCACCCTTGCACGTTTTTAAAATAATTATATTTATTCTGAAATAAGTTGACATTAGAACAACTTAGTGCTCACACGTGTATTTGTTTGTTTTACAACTGCATTACCTACAGTGTAAAACAGCCATTCATCCAGTTTTAAAAAGGGTAATCTCTGTTAACCCAGAAGTAAAATCTTGCGTAATTTGGTCAGCTGCGTGATTAACGCCAGTGTTCATATGTGTTAGAAAATGAGAGTTCCGGCAAAAACCACCCTCGCAAAAGGAAACTCTCAGCCCCCCCAAAAAACATTGTGAAACATTAAAAAAGCTAGATAAAACTATACTAAATATAGTCACGTCACCAAATAACTGATTAAAACACACTGTTTTGCAATGAAGGTCTACAGTAGCCTCAACAGCACCCTCTAGGGTAGCACCATGGTGTAGCCGGAGGACAGCTAGCTTCCGTCCTCCTCTGGGTACATTTACTTCAATACAAAACCTAGGAGGCTCATGGTTCTCACCCCCTTCCATAGACGTACACAGTAATTATGACGACTTCCGGAGGACGTTCTCCAACCTACAGTGCCTTCAGAAAATATTCACACCCCTGGCCTTCCACACCCCTGGCCTTCCACACCCCTGGCCTTCCACACCCCTTGCCTTCCACACCCCTGGCCTTCCACACCCCTGGCTATTCACACCCCTGGCCTTCCACACATTTTGTTGTGTTACAGCCTGAATTTAAAATTGATTAAATATAGATTTTTCGGGTCACTGGCCTACACACAATACCCCATAACGTCAAAGTCTAATTATGTTTTTCGAAAATGTTTACAAATTATTACAATTTTTTAAGATGAAATGCCTTAAGTCAATAAGTATTCAACCCCTTTGTTATGGCAAGCCTAAATAAGTTCAGGAGTAAAAATTTGCTGAAGTCACATAAGTTGAATGGACAACACTGTATGCAATAATAGTGTTTAACATGATTTCTGAATGACTACCTCATCTCTGCACCCCACACATACAATTATCTGTAAGATCCCTCAGTCGAGCAGTGAATTTCAAACACAGATTCAACCACAAAGACCAGGGAGGTTTTCAAATGCCTCGCAAAGTAGGGCACCTATTTATAGATGGTTAATTGTTGTTGTTTTTTACAAAGAAGTAGACATTGAATATCCCTTTGAGCACAGTGAAGTTATTACACTTTGGATGGTGTATCCACATTTCTAAAAACATTTCCACTTTGTCGTAATAATAATAATAATAATATGCCATTTAGCAGACGCTTTTATCCAAAGCGACTTACAGTCATGTGTGCATACATTTTTACGTATGGGTGGTCCCGGGGATCGAACCCACTACCCCTGGCGTTACAAGCGCCGTGCTCTACCAGCTGAGCTATGGGGTATTGTGTGTAGATGGGTGAGATTTTTTTGTTCTTGATTTAATCCACAACAAAATGCGGAATAAGTCAAGGGGTGTGAATACTTTCTGAAAGCACTGTATCAGGGCTCTTGCAGTATGAACTAACATCTTGTCCATCCAATCAAAGGATCAGAGAATGAATCTAGTACTGAAAGTATAAGTAACAGCTAACTAGCTAGCTAGCACTGCAGTGCATAAAGTGTGGTGAGTAGTTGACTCGGAGAGAAAAACAATAGTTGAACTGTTTTGAACAAATGTATTTCATAAAATATTAAGGAGAAGCAGCAGAGAAAGAGCTATTTCATTGTATTTTTAGTTTACTTTTCAGTTACCTAGCTAATGCAGCTAATTTAGCCTACTCAACAACCTGACTCAAACAGAGAGGAATGCTATTTATGCTAGCTAGCTGGCTAAAGCTATCCAACACTGCAACTCTTCCAAGTCAAGGTGCTTTTGGTTTCATAAATGTATTGCCACCAGGGCCCGCCGGTGTAACTGCTAAACTGCTTGCTGTACTGTGTTACTGAACACATGGATTGGATTGTGGGTTTACTAACGCCTTAGTTCTAGTTTGTTGACTATAACGTTAATATGGTGACAACGATGTAGGCTGTGTAGTGGTTAGCGGTTATGGTATGAAGGTTTGGCTTGGAGAGGTTAGCGGTTATGGTATGAAGGTTTGGCTTGAAGAGGTTAGCGGTTATGGTATGAAGGTTTGGCTTGGAGAGGTTAGCGGTTATGGTATGAAGGTTTGGCTTGGAGAGGTTAGCGGTTATGGTACAAAGGTTTGGCTTGGAGAGAGTCCACAAGCAAAGGGAAAAGGTGAGAGGAGGAGAGCGCGTAGATGCAAGAAGGAATTATACAACGAGCAAAGTGATGATGCTGTTTGTACGTGGCTGCTATTAAAGGGAACTGGGTTTGTATGTGGCTGCTATTAAAGGGAACTGGGTTTGTATGTAGCTGCTATTAAAGGGAACTGGGTTTGTATGTGGTTGCTATGAAAGGGAACTGGGTTTGTATGTGGCTGCTATGAAAGGGAACTGGGTTTGTATGTGGCTGCTATGAAAGGGAACTGGGTTTGTATGTGGCTGCTATGAAAGGGAACTGGGTTTGTACGTGGCTGCTATTTAAGGGAACTGGGTTTGTATGTGGCTGCTATGAAAGGGAACTGGGTTTGTATGTGGCTGCTATGAAAGGGAACTGGGTTTGTATGTGGCTGCTATGAAAGGGAACTGGGTTTGTACGTGGTTGCTATGAAAGGGAACTGGGTTTGTACGTGGCTGCTATGAAAGGGAACTGGGTTTGTACGTGGCTGCTATGAAAGGGAACTGGGTTTGTACGTGGCTGCTATGAAAGGGAACTGGGTTTGTACGTGGCTGCTATGAAAGGGAACTGGGTTTGTACGTGGCTGCTATGAAAGGGAACTGGGTTTGTACGTGGTTGCTATGAAAGGGAACTGGGCTTGTACGTGGCTGCTATGAAAGGGAACTGGGTTTGTACGTGGTTGCTATGAAAGGGAACTGGGTTTGTACGTGGCTGCTATGAAAGGGAACTGGGTTTGTACGTGGCTGCTATGAAAGGGAACTGGGTTTGTACGTGGCTGCTATGAAAGGGAACTGGGTTTGTACGTGGTTGCTATGAAAGGGAACTGGGTTTGTACGTGGCTGCTATGAAAGGGAACTGGGTTTGTACGTGGCTGCTATGAAAGGGAACTGGGTTTGTACGTGGCTGCTATGAAAGGGAACTGGGTTTGTACGTGGTTGCTATGAAAGGGAACTGGGTTTGTACGTGGCTGCTATGAAAGGGAACTGGGTTTGTACGTGGCTGCTATGAAAGGGAACTGGGTTTGTACGTGGCTGCTATGAAAGGGAACTGGGTTTGTACGTGGTTGCTATGAAAGGGAACTGGGTTTGTACGTGGTTGCTATGAAAGGGAACTGGGTTTGTAAGTGGCTGCTATGAAAGGGAACTGGGTTTGTACGTGGCTGCTATGAAAGGGAACTGGGTTTGTACGTGGCTGCTATGAAAGGGAACTGGGTTTGTACGTGGCTGCTATGAAAGGGAACTGGGTTTGTACGTGGTTGCTATGAAAGGGAACTGGGTTTGTACGTGGCTGCTATGAAAGGGAACTGGGTTTGTACGTGGCTGCTATGAAAGGGAACTGGGTTTGTACGTGGTTGCTATGAAAGGGAACTGGGTTTGTACGTGGCTGCTATGAAAGGGAACTGGGTTTGTACGTGGCTGCTATGAAAGGGAACTGGGTTTGTACGTGGCTGCTATGAAAGGGAACTGGGTTTGTACGTGGCTGCTATGAAAGGGAACTGGGTTTGTACGTGGCTGCTATGAAAGGGAACTGGGTTTGTACGTGGCTGCTATGAAAGGGAACTGGGTTTGTACGTGGCTGCTATGAAAGGGAACTGTGTGTGCGGGTGATCAGCCGAATCTGTTGCAAAACGTTTCTTAAACGGAAGCAAATGCAACAAAAACAGTTTGGACTAAAGATAACACCCCAGATCAACTAGATGCAGGCAAGAGTTTGCAAGGCTGTATTGAATGTGTCACTGTCTGTCACCATGATTACGCCAATTTCTCTCTCTCTACCTGTCAATCTACGTTATAAACTTTCATTTATAGGCTAGGTCAGTGTTTCCCAAACTCGTTCTGGCAACCCCAAGGGTTTAGTTTTTTGCCCTAGCACTACACAGATGACTTAAATAATCAACTCATCATTAAGCTTTGATTATTTAAAATCAGCTGTGTAGTGCTAGCGCAATAAATAAAAAAAAGTTCACCCCTTGGGGTCCCCAGGACCGAGTTTGGGAAACACTGGGCTAGGTTGTAGCAACTTCATGATGGGCAAATTCGAGTATCATGTAGTAGCCTAAACCTATCGATGTTACATTGAGCTGAATGGAATATGAATGACAGTCATCCAATATGCTGTAATAGAAATAAGGCCATGCTCATGAAAAAAATTGTCATCACTAATGTTGAACAGCACTGACCGCCACACACACACACACATCTTACACGATCACACAAGCCCGCGGAGCTGGATCTACGGCCTGAGTTAGAGTACAGGCCAGAAGAAGCAGATCAAATAATAATTATTTATAAAGTAGAGCTGAGGGGACACAACTAAGGGTTAAACACAAAAACACACGTTTGGTTCATAACATAAGATCCCCCCCCCCCTTCCCAACACGACTGTGTCATGTCAAAACCTAAAAGATGTATTATTCTATATGTCTGCCCAAATTCCCTTCGACAGCTTTCTCTCTATGAAGGCACTAGACAGCTGGGTTGACCAGGAGAGGAAGCCACAGTAGACTGTTGGGACGCACCCCCATCTCCTATACATTCCCCCTTCCTCCTCCTCATGGCCTCATGGCACCGCCCTGTCCACAGACTGTTGGGACGCACCCCCATCTCCTATACATTCTCCCTTCCTCCTCCTCTAGGCCTCATGGCACCGCCCTGTCCACAGACTGTTGGGACGCACCCCCATCTCCTATACATTCTCCCTTCCTCCTCCTCTAGGCCTCATGGCACCGCCCTGTCCACAGACTGTTGGGACGCACCCCCATCTCCTATACATTCCCCCTTCCTCCTCCTCTAGGCCTCATGGCACCGCCCTGTCCACAGACTGTTGGGACGCACCCCCATCTCCTATACATTCCCCCTTCCTCCTCCTCTAGGCCTCATGGCACCGCCCTGTCCACAGACTGTTGGGACGCACCCCCATCTCCTATACATTCCCCATTCCTCCTCCTCTAGGCCTCATGGCACCGCCCTGTCCACAGACTGTTGGGACGCACCCCCATCTCCTATACATTCCCCATTCCTCCTCCTCTAGGCCTCATGGCACCGCCCTGTCCACAGACTGTTGGGACGCACCCCCATCTCCTATACATTCCCCATTCCTCCTCCTCTAGGCCTCATGGCACCGCCCTGTCCACAGACTGTTGGGACGCACCCCCATCTCCTATACATTCCCCATTCCTCCTCCTCTAGGCCTCATGGCACCGCCCTGTCCACAGACTGTTGGGACGCACCCCCATCTCCTATACACAGTTTCATATCAAACCCGCCCTGTCCACAGTATCTTCCCCAAATTAACCCCTAGGCACTAGTGTAGTTCTGACAGGATTGGATAGGTGTAACAGCAATATGTTAACATTTCCACCTAGCCCGTCAAGAGTTGTATTCATTAGTGAATATTGTAGCAGAACATTTTTGCAACAGAAAATAAAAACAAGCGTTTCTTATTAGACAAGTCCAGGTAGATCCCTCCCTTTTTCAATCTGTTTGGTTCCGAATGAACACGACCCAGGCGGAGCTCCTCTTTCTAACTTACCTAACGTTGTCTCACCTGGCTATCTTCAGATCAATGCACTACATTTTACATTTACATTTTAGTCATTTAGCAGACGCTCTTATCCAGAGCGACTTACAGTTAGTGAGTGCATACATTATATTTTTTATTAGTTATTTTTTTATACTGGCCCCCCGTGGGAATCGAACCCACAACCTTGGGGTTGCAAACACCATGCTCTACCAACTGAGCTACATCCCTGCCGGCCATTCCCTCCCCTACCCTGGACGACGCTGGGCCAATTGTGCGCCGCCCCATGGATCTCCTGGTCGCGGCCGGCTACGACAGAGCCTGGATTCGAACCAGGATCTCTAGTGGCACAGCCTTAGACCACTGCGCCACTCGGGAGGAACCACTACTGCTAGTCTCTCTGGATGACTGTTTGCTAAATGACTAAAACATAAAATGGAAATGTCTTGTTGATTACTGCACTGTTGAGAGAAGCAAGCGTTTCACTGTACCGTTTACACCCCGCTGTATCCAGTGGATATGACAAATTAACTTTGATTGGAGTTTTATTTGATTAACTGTTGATACCTATCCATTTCTTTCAGATCTAGCGTATTGAAACATTAAGCATTTAACCCTTTCTGGTCTTAACCCCTCACCTCCACAATCTCCAGTCCCAAATGGCACCCTATTCCCTATATAGTGCACTACTTTAGACCAGGGCCCTAGGGGCCCTATCTAGGGGATATGGTACCATTTGGGATACACCCCTTATAAAAGGGCTTCTATATGAAGTTTCCCACAGACACAGATTTGAGACCCGTTTTAAGCCTACCCCTCCCTAATGGTTACCAATGGATTTGGGGAGGGTAAATCTGGTCCACAACTTCTCCCCAGGGCCTATAAGAGTGTGCAGGCGTTCTTCTTGCCACGTTTCTTAGCCTGTAGCGCCGCCCTGGTGGCCATTTCAAACACCTCCCTGACTCCGTCCTTGGACTTGGCTGAACACTCCTGGTAGCCATACGCACTGATCCTGTTAGCCATGTCTCTGCCCTCCTCCGAATTCACTGGCTCCTGGGGAGAGAGAAAGGGGTGGGGGGAGCGAGAGAGAGAGGGGGAGAGAGAAAGGGGTGGGGAGAGAGAGAGAGAGAGAGAGAGAGAGAGAGAGAGAGAAAGGGGTGGAGAGAGAGAGAGAAAGGGGTGGGGGGAGAGAGAGAGAAAGGGGTGGAGAGAGAGAGAGAGAAAGGGGTGGAGAGAGAGAGAGAGAGAGAAAGGGGTGGGGAGAGAGAGAGAAAGGGGTGGGGGGAGAGAGGTTAGCTGAAAAATATACTTTTAGAGACAGTGAAGAGTTAAAACCCAGTTAGCCATGTCTCTGCTACAGGGAGAAGGATGTGTGTACCTGCTTCATCTTGGCCAGCTCCCTGCGTGTGTGTTCGTCATTTCTCAGGTCCTTCTTGTTGCCCACGAGGATGATGGGAACATTAGGACAGAAGTGTTTCACCTCCGGAGTCCACTTCTCTGGAATGTTTTCTGGAGGGAGAGAGAGAGACATGTTAGTGTGTGTGTGTGTGTGTGTGTGTGTGTGTGTGTGTAGCCAACTCCGCTGACTGTTGTCTTCATCAGGAGAGTTGGAATCAAGCTATAAGTACCCTACCAGTCAAAGTTTTAGAACACCTACTCATTCAAGTCAAAAGTTTGGACACACTTACTCATTCAAGGGTTTTTCTTAATTTTTACTATTTTCTACATTGTAGAATAATAGTGAAGACATAAAAACTATGAAATAACACATATGGAATCATGTAGTAACCAAAAAAGTGTTAAACAAATAAAAATATATTTGATATTTGAGATTCTTCAAATATCCACCCTTTGCCTTGATGACAGCTTTGCACACTCTTGGCATTCTCTCAACCAGCTTCACCTGGAATGCTTTTCCAACAGTCTTGAAGGAGTTCCCACATATGCTGAGCACTTGTTGGCTGCTTTTCCTTCACACTCCCATCCGACTCATCCCAAACCATATCAATTGGGAGGCCAGGTCATCTGATGACGCATTCCATAATTTTTTTACATTTACATTTTCGTCATTTAGCAGACGCTCTTATCCAGAGCGACTTACCCAGAGCGATTTCCTTCTTGGTAAAATAGCCCTTACACAGCCTAGAGGTGTGTTGGGTCATTGTCCTGTTGAAAAACAAATGATAGTCCCACTAAGCCCAAACCAGATGGGATGGCGTATCACTGCAGAATGCTGTGGTAGCCATGCTGGTTAAGTGTGCCTTGAATTCTAAATAAACCACAGACAGTGTCACCAGAAAAGCACCCCCACACCATCACACCTCCTCCTCCATGCTTCACGGTGGGAACCACACATGCAGAGATCATCCGTTCACATACTCTGTGTCTCACAAAGACATGGCGGTTGGAACCAAAAATCTCAAATTTGGACTCATCAGACCAAAAGGACAGATTTCCACCGGTCTAATGTCCATTGCTCGTGTTTCTTGGCCCCAGCAAGTCTCTTCTTCTTATTGGTGCAGTTAACTCTAATGAACTTATCCTCTGCAGCAGAGGTAACTCTGGGTCTTCCATTCCTGTGGCGTTCCTCATGAGAGCCAGTTTCATCATAGCGTTTGATGGTTTGTGCGACTTCACTTGAAGAAACTTTCAAAGTTCTTGAAATTTTCCGGATTGACTGACCTTCATTTCTTAAAGTAATGATGGACTGTCGTTTCTTTTTGCTTATTTGAGCTGTTCTTGCCATAATATGGACTTGGTCTTTTACCAAATAGGGCTATCTTCTGTACACCACCCTAGCTTGTCACAACACAACTGATTGGCTCAAACACATTAAGAAGGAAAGAAATTCCACAAAATAACTTTTAAGAAGGCACACCTTTTACTTGAAATGCATTCCAGGTGACTACCTCATGAAGCTGGTTGAGAGAATGCCAAGAGTGTGCAAAGCTGTCATCAAGGCAAAGGGTGGCTACTTTGAAGAATCTCAAATATAAAATATATTTTGATTTGTTTAATTCCTTTTTGGTTACTACATGAAAGACATACGTGTTATTTCATAGTGTTGATGTCTTCACTATTACTCTACAATGTAGAAAATAGTAAAAATAAAGAAAAACCCTGGACTGCGTAGGTATTCTAAAACTTTTCACTGGTACTGTACATCATTACATACAGTGGCTTGCGAAAGTATTCACCCCCTTGGCATTTTTCCTATTTTGTTGCCTTACAACCTTTTTTGGAGTTTGTATCATTTGATTTACACAACATGCCTACCACTTTGAAGATGCAAAATATGTTTTTCTTGTGAAACAAACAAGAAATAAGACCAAAAAAAAAACAGAAAACTTGAGCGTGCATAACTATTCACCCCCTCAAAGTCAATAATTTGTAGAGCCACCTTTTGCAGCAATTACAGCTGCAAGTCTCTTGGGTATGTTTCTATAAGCTTGGCACATCTAGCCACTGAGATTTTTGCCCATTCTTCAAGGCAAAACTGCTCCAGCTCCTTCCAGTTGGATGGGTTCCGCTGGTGTACAGCAATCTTTAAGTCATACCACAGATTCTCAATTGGATTGAGGTCTGGGCTTTGACTAGGCCATTCCAAGACATTTAAATGTTTCCACTTAAACCACTCAAGTGTTGCTTTAGCAGTATGCTTAGGGTCATTGTCCTGCTGGAAGGTGAACCTCCATCCCAGTCTCAAATCTCTGGAAGACTGAAACAGGTTCGCCTCAAGAAATTCCCTGTATTTAGCGCCATTCATCATTCCTTCAATTCTGACCAGTTTCCCAGTCCCTGCCGATGAAAAAGATCCCCACAGCATGATGCTGCCACCACCATGCTTCACTGTGGGGATGGTGTTCTCGGGGTGATGAGAGGTGTTGGGTTTGCGCCAGACATAGCGTTTTCCTTGATGGCCAAAAAGCTCAATTTGAGTGTTATGTGACCAGAGTACCTTCTTCCATATGTTTGGGGAGTCTCCCACATGCCTTTTGGCGAACACCAAACGTGTTTGCTTATTTTCTTCTTTAAGCAATGGCTTTTTTCTGGCCACTCTTCCGTAAAGCCCAGCTCTGTGGAGTGTACGGCTTAAAGTGGTCCTATGGACAGATACTCCAATCTCCGCTGTGGAGCTTTGCAGCTCCTTACCTTTGGTCTCTTTGTCATGTGACACTTAGATTGCACACAGGTGGACTTTATTTAACTAATGATGTGACTTCTGAAGGTAACTGGTTGCACCAGATATTATTTAGGGGCTTCATAGCATATGCACGCACCACTTTTCCGTTATTTATTTTTTAATCAAGTTCTTTTTTTCGTTTCACTTCACCAATTTGGACTATTTTGTGTATGTCCATTACATGAAATCCAAATAAAAATCCATTTAAATTACAGGTTGTAATGCAACAAAATAGGAAAAACGCCAAGGGGGATGAATACTTTTGCAAGGCACTGTATGTGTGTGTATGTTATGTAGTTATCTACATGGGGGGGGGGGGGGATTTCCATGTACTCAGTCTCCTGAGTGGCGCAGTGGTCTAAGGCACTGCATCGCAGTGCTAACTGTGCCACTAGAGATCCTGGTTCGAATCCAGGCTCTGTCGCAGCCGGCCGTGACCGGGAGACTCATGGGCGGCGCACAATTGGCCCAGCGTCGTCCAGGGTAGGGGAGGGAGTATTCACTAACTGTAAGTCGCTCTGGATAAGAGCGTCTGCTAAATGACTAAAATGTAAATGTATGTACGTGTATACATGTGTGTGTTAGACTGCGTTTACACAGGCAGCACAATTATGATCTTTTTTTTCACCAATTGGTCTTTTGACCAATCGGATCAGCTCTGAAAAATATCCGATATGAAAAGATCTGATGTGATTGGTGAAAAGACCAATCAGTGGGAAAAAAAAGATTAGAATTGGTCTGCCTGTGTAAACGCAGCATTAGCGTATGTATTACCTAAGCTGTCGGGGCTGTCAACAGAGAAGCACATGAGTATAACGTCGGTGTCGGGGTAGGAGAGAGGCCTCAGTCTGTCATAGTCCTCCTGTCCTGCTGTGTCCCATAACGCTAACTCCACCTGGGAGAGGGAGGGAGAGGGGGAGAGCGAGGAAGAGAGAGAGAGAGAGAGAGAGGAGAGAGAGAGAGAGAGAGGAGAGAGAGAGAGAGAGAGAGAGAGGAGAGAGAGAGAGAGAGAGAGAGGAGAGAGCATTGGATAAATGTCATCCATTTGGTCAACATTCCATCTTGTATCTGGGCATGTTGTTTAAAAGATGAAACAACTAGGGGCTGGTATGGAATTGGGCCCCAAGGAGGATGAGGACATTGTCAGTTTGGTTTGGAACTCGGCCCCTGGCTGAAGCTCAGTTTGGTTTGGAACTCGGCTGCTGGCTGAAGCTCAGTTTGGTTTGGAACTCGGCCCCTGGCTGAAGCTCACCTGTTTTCCATCCACCTCGATGTCGGCCACATAGTTCTCGAACACGGTGGGAACGTAGACCTCTGGGAACTGGTCTTTACTGAAGACGATCAGCAGGCAGGTCTTCCCACACGCTCCGTCTCCCACTATCACCAGCTTCTTCCTGATCGCTGCCATCTACATGGGGGGGGGATTTCAACATATTATTACCACTGCATGATCTATCTGCTTCAGTTTAGTTTGCATGGGGGCAACCTAACTGTCAGGCTGGTAGGTTGCTACGGAGACCAGGTACCAGGTTTTCTTAGCACTGGGCCTGAGGTAATTGTTTTCTTTCTAGCCCTGCACTATCACACGTGATTCACCTGATCAATTAGCCCTTAATGGTATGGCGCCCATGCGCAGAGTCCTTTGTAGGGCTACAGATCAACATGTCTTCATATTGAGCAGAGAGTTTTGTTCATATATGAATCAAATACACTGTTCTCTTTAATATGACCAGGGAAGTAGGGAGCTCAAAGGTTCAAGCTGCTGCAGTCACTTTGGAAGCTCTAGTCTTGTTAACTAACTCATTTTTTAAAACTCTCTCCATGCTTAAAGTAGTGAGAAATATATGTAATTGTTGTAAAAATGAGCTTGTGCTTAATTTACTATCATGATCCTAAATCGAAATATTGAATTAGTTTGACATAAATTATTTTATATTACGCTAATTTCACTATCACAGATAATTTTGAATTTATTTATTTAACCTTTATTTAACCAGGTAAGACCAATTTGGGTTAAAAACCTCTTTTGCGAGGGCGACTTGGATGTTGCTACATTACAGACTAACGTTTTCACCAGACAAGGATTACAGGAAATACACAACCTTTTTACCTCAGATTGGTTATGTTAGTATTAAACTTTATAGTCATCACGATCTTGCAAAATCAATTGCTTAAAATAGATCAATATCTTTGGTTTAGTAGCGGTGTTCCGTCATATGCGCCAGTCCGTTCAGACCACTGTGTTGGGAAGCACTTTACAGTAAACTTGTATTCGGTGCATGTGACTAATACACATTTATTTTTGTTGAAATAATTTGGGCGCTCGTCCCATATACATCTCTGGCCTCACATGAATTGTTGGATTTGCGGGTTGAGACATCATTCAAATGAAAGCCAACCCCTGTCGCTATTTAGAAACCGTCCCGATGAATAGGTGGTGATTCGTTAAAAATATCCAGTCAAAACTGTCGTTTCCTTTTCTGTATTGGCCATCTACCGAAATCATTAAATTGATAATATACGTTGATGAATGGCTACGACAGGTTGTCATCTATCGACAGATACTCTGTATGTAGTATAGCCAAGGTCATGGCGGTTTGTCTGTTAGAAGATAAACGGTGCATGTCGCCGAGGGTTATTGTCCCAGTTCCATTCATTTCAATACAATATCGATGCGAGTGTTTCATTTGCGCACGCTTTTGATTACAGCGGAACAAGCTAATCAATTCCAGTCTTGACTGACCACTTGGTAAATATTAGCACATGTGCAGTTTATAAAAAGGTATAATTTAGCAAAATAAAAGTAATCTGAACACAAGTGTGACACGTGTGCATGGAGTAATTTATATATTGGTCTTCAAAATATCACGACATTTCAGAATATTGATTCTGAATTTGGACACTCGGCCATAAATCAAAAAGCCATGACAACTGGAAGCAGCAATAGTATCATTTTCAATGTATGTTTTTGTAATATACAGTGCCTTCGGAAAGTATTCAGACCCCTTGACTTTTTCCACATTTTGTTATGTTACAGCCTTATTCTAAAATTGATTAAATCAATAAAAATCCTCATCAATCTACACACAATACCCCATAATGACAAAGCGAAAACAGGTTTTTATACATTTTTGCAAATGTATTCAATATAAAAAACTGAAATACCTTATTTACATAAGTATTCAGACCCTTTGCTATGAGACTCGAAATCGAGTTGAGGTGCATCCTGTTTCCATTGATTATCCTTGAGATGTTTCTACAACTTGATTGGAGTCCACCTGTGGTAAATTTAATTGATTGGACATGATTTGGAAAGGCACACACCTGTCTATATAAGTTCCCACAGTTGACAGTGCATGTCAGAGCAGAAACCAAGCCATGACGTCGAAGGAGTTGTCCGTAGAGCTCAGAGACAGGATTGTGTCGAGGCACAGATCTGGGGAAGGGTACCAAAAAATGTCTGCAGCATTGAAGGTCCCCAAGAACACAGCGGCCTCCATCATTCCTAAATGGAAGAAGTTTGGAACCACCAAGACTCTTCCTAGAGTTGGCCGCCCGGCCAAACTGAGCAATCGGGGGAGAAGGGCCTTGGTCAGGGAGGTGACCAAGAACCTGATGGTCACTCTGACAGAGCTCTAGAGTTCCTCTGTGGAGATGGGAGAACCTTCCAGAAGGACAACCATCTCTGCAGCACTCCACCAATCAGGCCTTTATGGTAGAGTGGCCAGATGGAAGCCACTCATCAGTAAAAAGGCACATCACAGCCCGCTTGGAGTTTGCCAAAAGGCACCTGAAGACTCAGACCATGAGAAACAAGATTCTTTGGTCTGATGAAACCAAAATTGAAATCTTTGACCTGAATGCCAAGCGTCACGTCTGAAGGACACCTGGCACCATCCCTACGGTGAAGCATGGTGGTGGTGGCAGCAGGCAGGGACTGGGAGACAGGATCGAGGGAAAGATGAATGGCGCAAAGTACAGAGAGATCCTTGATGAAAATCTGCTGCAGAGCGCTCAGGACCTCAGACTGTTGCGAAGGTTCACCTTCCAACAGGACAACAACCGTAAGCACACAGCCAAGACAACCCAGGAGTGGCTTCGGGACAAGTCTCTGAATGTCCTTGAGTGGCCCAGCCAGAGCCCGGACTTGAACCCGATCGAACATCTCTGGAGAGACCTGAAAATAGCTGTGCAGCGACGCTCCCCATCCAACCTGACAGAGCTTGAGAGGATCTGCAGAGAAGAATGGGAGAAACTCCCCAAATACAGGTGTGCCAAGCTTGTAGTGTCATACCCAAGAAGACTTGAGGCTGTAATCACTGCCAAAGGTGCTTCAACAAAGTACTGAGTAAAGGGTTTGAATACTTATGTAAATTTCAGTTTTGTATTTTTAATAAATTATTAAGCATTTTTAAACCTGTTTTTGCTTTGTCATTATGGGGTATTGTGTGTAGATTGTTGAGGGAAAAAAACAATTTAATCAATTTTAGAATAAGGCTGTAACCTAACAAAATGTGGAAAAAGTCAAGGGGTCTGAATACCTTCCGAAGGCACTGTAAACAGTACTTAAAGTATAATCCTGTTGAAAAATAATGGTATCAGGTAAAAACTACTGAATGAGCCCAAAAACGTGCTATGATTTAGATATGAGTGAAATCGTTAAAATGTTTGTCCTGCAGCTATCAGGATAAATGTTTTAGCTACTGTAGTTTGCTAGCTAAGATTGGCCAGCTAATGTTATTAGCTGACATTAGCTAGCTAGCTAATTAGCTAGTGGGGTAAAGAGACAGCGAATACGAAGTGGCTAGCTCATTTACTATGACTGTCGTAGATTCAGAGAGTTGTCAAGATTTTCGGTTCGTAAATCCGAGGAGTTGATCCGACCTCCGGCAAGTCAAGCTAACCGGCTAACGTTGGCTAGCTTGCTAGCTACTTCCCAGACACATAATGAGAGAACAACCTCACTCTGACCATTTTACTCGCCCTAGCAGAGCTGGTTAGGCTGTTTTCATGTTATCAAGAGCTTTGGTGTCTGTAACTGTGCTGCTGGCAACAATTTAATGACGCTTTTTTTTTGCCGACGTTTACCGACACCGGTCATATTCAACGGGTGTTGAGCGTTCATAAATTCCTCAGTTATTCTGCTCTCTGGCACACTCAAGACGAGAGTGCTCTGAAATCGGAGTAGATGGACAGAGTGAATTTACGAACGCACAGTTATCAATGTACTGTTACCTTCACTGCTATTTGATAAAGCCAGTTAAAAAGGGAATAGATGTAAAGTTATGCTACCGTTTGTTAGCCGTTTCTGTGTTCGCCTCTTCTCTTCCGGTCCAAGCTGAAGTCCCCGCCCACTTCGGCCTGCCACGCCCCGGCAGCATAGAACTGAGAACTAGAACGCACTAGGCCTACAGATCTATCTTAGACGTGTCTGCAGATCTATCTTAGACGTGCCTACAGATCTATCTTAGACGTGCCTACAGATCTATCTTAGACGTGCCTACAGATCTATCTTAGACGTGTCTGCAGATCTATCTTAGACGTGCCTACAGATCTATCTTAGACGTGCCTACAGATCTATCTTAGACGTGCCTACAGATCTATCTTAGACGTGCCTACAGATCTATCTTAGACGTGCCTACAGATCTATCTTAGACGTGCCTACAGATCTATCTTAGACGTGCCTACAGATCTATCTTAGACGTGCCTACAGATCTATCTTAGACGTGCCTACAGATCTATCTTAGACGTGTCTGCAAATCTCTTCAATTCAATTGGAAAGAAATACTTAGTGAACAAAATGTCATACCAACCCACCAGTTTTATTTAGGCTTGCACTTGACAATAAATATCAAAACAAAACTCCACATTAATCAAATGAATTAAGTTAAAACAACAAGTGATTAAAGAAAATATAATTTAAATATAATTGTTAATTTAGAAAAATATGACTAATTTCATAAGTTGCTCAAACACCCCTTCGCTCATCTCCTCCCCCTTTTGATGCACAGTCCAAGTTTGTGTTTTATAAAAATGTATCACTTTATAACAGCATAAAATGAAAAAGCTACTTTCTACATACCAGTACATATGTAGTCTAGACCATTTTTAACACAGTATATTCTGCAGGCTTTTCTTTAAAGCGTTCTGTCTTATTGTTGGTTATTATCAAGCTAGTGTATAGCACAAGTTAACATTGGCTGATAACATGTTGTTATGTTTTCGTCGTGGTTGTGTGTGTCCAGTGATAACAGCATCTCTGTCTGTCTGAACTGAAGTCTACACACGTGTTCCTGGCTGAGCTAGCTAGCAGCACTCCCACACTGGTCATCCCCTCCCTGCTCTCACCCATTCCAATGCCCTCTAGTCTATCCTTCTGTCTTTCAATCACTCCCTCCTCTCTCAGTCCCAGACTCACACCTCAACTAGTCTAACACCAGTTGGTTGAGATGCTGGTTGCTTGGTTACAATACCGCTACATCACAGCTGTTTGTAATATTCCATTTGTAGTAACAGCTGTAGTGATTGGCTGCTGAAAGCTCTTCTTGTAGTAACAGTTTTTCCTGATTGGCTGCTGAAGGCTCTTGTTTTTGCAGTTACAGCTGTAGCGATTGGCTGTCTGGGGGGGTTCACTTCCTGCGTCGGTAGAAGAGGACGTAGGCCTGAGCAGACTGCAGTTGGTTCTCTGATATAGGAGTCACACTGGACGAACGAGAGAGAGAGAGAGAGAGAGAGAGAGAGAGAGATTAACAAGAAACCAGCAATGTATTGGGTATGCATTCTAAGCCATTTGCTACAATGTGTATAAATGGGTGTGTGTGTGTATAAATGGGTGTGTGTGTGCGTCTGTGTGTCACTGACCAGGAGTCGTTGTAGCAACACCATCCCAATCCGTCATTCTCCAGGCAACAGGCTGTGTAGTGGCCCATGTTGACTGTCCCGCTGTGGTTACACACTGCATACAGGTCATACAGCACCGGACCTGGAGTCAGGGACGGAAAGATGGGAGGGGAGTCTTGCTTATGGATACATGAATGCACACAAATACAAGGAGAAGGCTAAGGAGAGAATGCTAGTGATCTAAGAAAAGGGAGAAAGACAGAGGTTATGGGTAATATAAAGATGGAGAGAGAGAGAAGGGGAGGAGGCGTGATAGAAAGATGGAGATGCAGTGTAAAGGGAAAGATGCTGTGTAAAGGGAAAGATGGAGTGTAAAGGGAAAGATGCTGTGTAAAGGGCCTCCTGTGGCTCAGTTGGTAGAGCATGGCGCTTGTAATGCCAGGGTTTTGGGCCAGTATGAAAAATGTATGCACTCACTAAAACTGTAAGTCGCTCTGGATAAGAGCGTCTGCTAAATGACTAAAATGTAAATGGAAAGATGGAGATGCAGTGTAAAGGGAAAGATGGAGATGCAGTGTAAAGGGAAAGATGGAGTGTAAAGGGAAATATGCAGTGTAAAGGGAAAGATGGAGTGTAAAGGGAAATATGCAGTGTAAAGGGAAAGATGGAGATGCAGTGTAAAGGGAAAGATGGAGATGCAGTGTAAAGAGAAAGATGGAGATGCAGTGTAAAGGGAAAGATGGAGATGCAGTGTAAAGGGAAAGATGGAGATGCAGTGTAAAGGGAAAGATGGAGATGCAGTGTAAAGGGAAAGATGGAGATGCAGTGTAAAGGGAAAGATGGAGATGCAGTGTAAAGGGAAAGATGGAGATGCAGTGTAAAGGGAAAGATGGAGATGCAGTGTAAAGGGAAAGATGGAGATGCAGTGTAAAGGGAAAGATGGAGATGCAGTGTAAAGGGAAAGATGGAGATGCAGTGTAAAGGGAAAGATGGACCGAGTGTGTTCTTTCCATGACAGTGACCAGGTGAATATTGATGTCACTTGTTAAAACCACTTCAATCAGTGTAGATGAAGGGGAGGAGACAGGTTAAAGAAGGATTTTTAAGCCTTGAGACAATTTTATTTTATTTTTTTATTTTTTTTATTTCACCTTTATTTAACCAGGTAAGCCAGTTGAGAACAAGTTCTCATTTACAACTGCGACCTGGCCAAGATAAAGCAAAGTAGTGCAATAAAAACAACAGAGTTACATATGGGGTAAAAAAAACATAAAGTCAGAAAATACAACAGAAAATATATATACAGTGTGTGCAAATGTAGCAAGTTATGGAGGTAAGGCAATAAATAGGCTATAGTGCAGAATAATTACAATAGTATTAACACTGGAATGCTAGATGTGCAAGAGATTATGTGCAAATAGAGATACTGGGGTGCAAAAGAGCAAAATAAATAATATAGGGATGAGGTAGTTGGGTGGGCTAATTTCGGATGGGCTGTGTACAGGTGCAGTGATCGGTAAGGTGCTCTGACAACTGATGCTTAAAGTTATTAAGGGAGATAAGAGACATGGATTGTGTATGTGTGCCATTCAGAGGGTGAATGAGCAAGACAAAATATTTAAGTGCCTTTGAACGGGGTATGGTAGTAGGTGCCAGGCGCATCGGTTTGTGTGTGTCAAGAACTGCAACGCTGCTGGGTTTTTCACGCTCAGTTCCCCGTGTGTATCAAGAATGGTCCGTCACCCAAAGGACATCTAGCCAACTTTGTACAACTGTGTGAAGCATTGGAGTCAACATGGGCCAGCATCCCTGTGGAACGCTTTCGACACCTTGTAGAGTCCATGGCCCGACGAATTGATGCTTTTTCTGAGGGCAAAAGGTGTGCAACAGAATATTAGGAAGGTGTTCCTAATGTTTTGTGAGAGAGAGAGAGAGAGAGAGAGAGAGAGAGACAGAGACAGACAGACAGACAGACAGAGAGGAGAGAGAGAGAGAGAGAGAGAGACAGAGAGAGAGAGAGAGAGAGATATATATATATATATTACCACAGCCGACCGGTCCGTAGGGCCCCATATCCAGGTTGGTCAGAGGGAAGGAAACACACACTGTACTCTTACACACCATGTACCGCGACATGGCAAACCGATTCAGATCTAATACACTGTTGTTAAGGTCTTCCACATCACCATCACCATAACTGCAGGTCAGGTAGATAAGTTAGTGTTACTAAGGATACGCATGACGATGACCTGTGGGAATCTCTGGATGGTCAGTCTCTTGGTGCTCTCTGTCCGTCTGTTGCACCGCTCACACATCTGGAACACACGTTTTAAATACACACTGAATGGAAGGGAAAATGTCACAGGCTTTTTGTGTTTCAATCTCCATCCATGCATACAGTCTTCACTTTCTCAGTGGTTTTACTCTCAGAGAAAAAGGATCAGACCTCGGGTTCAAATACTTGTAAAAATAATTTCAAATAATTTTCAGTGTTTGAGTCTGCCTGGAGTGCCAATGGGCCCTAACCCAATGGGTGGGGTTTGACATTTTGGGACCTTTCTATTGGTTTATTAAGCCTGGCATGGCTCTAACAGGCATAAAGATAAAGTATTTGAAATGAACTTTCAAGGTTTGAACAGTGTTTTCCGTAAGTACATGGAGGAGCCAGCCAAATAGAAAATGTAGCCAGCCAGGGGTGGTCCGGGGGTGCATGCCCCCTGGTACATCCTAATGCCTTGATTCCATCTGAAATACACAGCGAAATTATTGAATACTTTAACGACTTTACCCCCTCAGGGGTGCGTGCTCAGTCCCCTCCTGTACTCTCTGTTCACCCATGACTGCATGGCCAGGCACGACTCCAACACCATCATTAAGTTTGCCGACGACACAACAGTGGTAGGCCTGATCACCGACAATGATGAGACAGCCTATAGGGAGGAGGTCAGAGACCTGGCCGTGTGGTGCCAGGACAACAACCTCTCCCTCAACGTGACCAAGACAAAGGAGATGATTGTGGACTACAGGGAAAAAAAGAGATTCAAGTCATTAACAGTTTTACTGCAAGCTCTGCTGCTGTGGCCACTCAGGGTAAGGAAACCAATGTTTCATTTTGTAATTTGGATGAACTATCCCTTTAACAGTTAGGCCTGTCAAAGGATCAGGAGAGGGGGGGGGCAGGATGTTTGGGAGTCACAGAGTTGGGAGGGTTGCAGACCTGTCAATCAATCACTGTGGGTGGGATTGTCAGGAGAGGGGGCAGGATGTTTGGGAGTCACAGAGTTGGTAGGGTTGCAGACCTGTCAATCAATCACTGTGGGTGTGACATTGAGGGAAGGCAGTAGATTAGTAATTTAGTCAGAAAAGCTAGTCTAGTCTGCCCTTTCAATTTAATCTGTGGCAAAAACAAAATCTAGTCTACTCTTTAAATTTAGCTTATTGTGGTGAAAACTAAAGAAAGGAGGTTGTGTTCTGTGATATTTACATGGACAATATAGAATTGCAGGAAAATGGTTTAAAAAATGCAACAATTTTGTGCACCCCCTTTTATACAAAGTCAGACGCCCAGGAATAGATGTACAGGTATGATATGGCCTCTGTTACACAGGAAGCAGCAGTTGACTACTCCATGGTGGACACTTTAATCAAATCAGTAGACCTATATCAATATCTTTAATACTACCGTATACGTATCCTGACATTAGCATTTATAACCTTGAATCTGTTTTATTTTATCATATTTTGGACCAGAATGATGCTCTCTCTCCAATACCTATTGTTCCTGCAGTGACGATTCAACATCTTCAAATGTTTTCATAATTTATCTGCCAAAAAAGTCAAAAAGTCATAGCCTACCAGTATGCAAATTAGGGAGCCAATTGAACGGCTCTCTCACCGATGTGATTCGGTTCCGTTTACCTAAAATATCAGTTCAAAAAGAGCCTTTGTTCGAGAGGGGTCCAGCTGGATGTCATCTCTCAGACCAATCATCTCTCAGGGTCTCAATGCTGCTGATAGGTCATCTCTCAGACCAATCATCTCTCAGGGTCTCTATGCTGCTGATAGGTCATCTCTCAGACCAATCATCTCTCAGGGTCTCAATGCTGCTGATAGGTCATCTCTCAGACCAATCATCTCTCAGGGTCTCAATGCTGCTGATAGGTCATCTCTCAGTGCATCTCTCAGGAAAAGTGGGGGAGTCGAAAGGAGTGGACGTTTAGAAAGGAACCATATAAGTAGAAGTGGGGGTGTCGAAAGGAACCATATAAGGAGAAGTGGGCGTTTCGAAAGGTGCCACTCAAGACGTCGTTTAGGTTATTGGATGTTAGTCATGGTCTGCAGAGATGCCATGTCTGTAACATTCCCTACCGGTATCCATGTACGTAACGTTCCCTACCGGTATCCATGTCTGTAACGTTCCCTACCGGTAGCCATGTCTGTAACGTTCCCTACCGGTATCCATGTCTGTAACGTTCCCTACCGGTATCCATGTCTGTAACGTTCCCTACCGGTAGCCATGTCTGTAACGTTCCCTACCGGTAGCCATGTCTGTAACGTTCCCTACCGGTATCCATGTCTGTAACGTTCCCTACCGGTAGCCATGAATGTAACGTTCCCTACCGGTAGCCATGTCTGTAACGTTCCCTACCGGTATCCATGTCTGTAACGTTCCCTACCGGTATCCATGTCTGTAACGTTCCCTACCGGTATCCATGTCTGTAACGTTCCCTACCGGTATCCATGTCTGTAACGTTCCCTACCGGTATCCATGTCTGTAACGTTCCCTACCGGTAGCCATGAATGTAACGTTCCCTACCGGTATCCATGTCTGTAACGTTCCCTACCGGTTTCCATGTCTGTAACGTTCCCTACCGGTATCCATGTCTGTAACGTTCCCTACCGGTATCCATGTCTGTAACGTTCCCTACCGGTAACCATGTCTGTAACGTTCCCTACCGGTAGCCATGTCTGTAACGTTCCCTACCGGTATCCATGTCTGTAACGTTCCCTACCGGTAGCCATGTCTGTAACGTTCCCTACCGGTATCCATGTCTGTAACGTTCCCTACCGGTAGCCATGTCTGTAACGTTCCCTACCGGTATCCATGTACGTAACGTTCCCTACCGGTATCCATGTCTGTAACGTTCCCTACCGGTATCCATGTCTGTAACGTTCCCTACCGGTATCCATGTCTGTAACGTTCCCTACCGGTATCCATGTCTGTAGCGTTCCCTACCGGTATCCATGTCTGTAACGTTCCCTACCGGTATCCATGTCTGTAACGTTCCCTACCGGTAGCCATGAATGTAACGTTCCCTACCGGTAGCCATGACTGTAACGTTCCCTACCGGTATCCATGTCTGTAACGTTCCCTACCGGTATCCATGTCTGTAACGTTCCCTACCGGTAGCCATGAATGTAACGTTCCCTACCGGTAGCCATGACTGTAACGTTCCCTACCGGTATCCATGTCTGTAACGTTCCCTACCGGTAGCCATGAATGTAACGTTCCCTACCGGTAGCCATGTACATAACGTTCCCTACCGGTAGCCATGACTGTAACGTTCCCTACCGGTAGCCATGTCTGTAACGTTCCCTACCGGTAGCCATGACTGTAACGTTCCCTACCGGTAGCCATGTCTGTAACGTTCCCTACCGGTAGCCATGACTGTAACGTTCCCTACCGGTAGCCATGTCTGTAACGTTCCCTACCGGTAGCCATGACTGTAACGTTCCCTACCGGTAGCCATGTCTGTAACGTTCCCTACCGGTAGCCATGACTGTAACGTTCCCTACCGGTAGCCATGTCTGTAACGTTCCCTACCGGTATCCATGTCTGTAACGTTCCCTACCGGTAGCCATGTACGTAACATTACATTTTTAGTAAATGCTAGCTAACATTAGCTACCTTAACTTATAAAAAATCCATACATTTTAGAATGTATTATTTATTATTGAAATAGTTGAAATAGTCATGGTGGTTCTAGTAGTAATGGAATTCCATCGCTTCTAGCGTTGACTCCTTTTGAAATCCCCACTTCTCCTAATATGGTTCTTTCGAAACGCCCACCTCTCCTTATATGGTTCCTTTCGAAACGCCCACTTCTCCTTATAAGGTTCCTTTCGAAACGCCCACTTCTCCTTATAAGGTTCCTTTCCAAAAGTCCACTCCTTTCGACACCCCCACTTTTCCTGAGATGCACTGAGAGATGACCTATCAGCAGGTGGCAGCATAGAGACCCTGAGAGATGATTGGTCTGAGAGATGACCTATCAGCAGGTGGCAGCATAGAGACCCTGAGAGATGATTGGTCTGAGAGATGACGTCAACAGCTGAACCCTATTGCTTTGTTCCCAAACAACCCAAGCCATCACTAGGCTACACTGACAAGTCACTTTAGCGGTCGCTGGCAAGTCTCGACATGGCCTTCGAATACTAGGAAAATACAAACAAGATATTTGGTTTACTGTCCCGATGAGATACCACGGCCATATAACTGTGTTGTATGGTTTATGAATAGTAAAGGAATTTAGGAGATTTACTTCATTCAGTCAGTTCCACAGCTTTTTAATAAAAGACAAGCTGTTCGGTCGTCAAGAACAGTAAATAGCCAAATCCGTGGTTGACTAAAGGCCTATAAAAACACGAAAGAAAATAAATGAATGTGCCACAAAACAAGAATGAAGTGGATTTCAACTTATCGTTACCACTTACAGTACGTTACATTACGTTACGTTACGTTACGTTACATTACAGTACGCTACGTTACATTACATGGACATGGAAATTCACTCACAGGAGACGATGAAGAAGCATCATTCTCTCCCTCCTCCATGCAAATACATTTGAGTGGAGCCAACCACAGCGCACAAAAATAACACAGGTACCGAGAGGCGGGACAGACAGCAGACTGACAAACCAGCAGTTTCCCCTGTCATCGCTGGCTTTGTGACTGACAGGCACCTGTCCTATCAATAGATCGCTAGAAGATGCATAACGTTCTGACTAGCGAATTTGAACTTTTAAATGAAAAGAAGCCTAGTTGATGAAGTGGAAAAAGGAGGTGGCGGTTAGCGGCTGTTTAGTACTTATGGAAAACACTGAACGGTATAGTGTTGTCTTACGGGTGCGTTATCTTCATCCAGCTTCTCTTCCTGTGTGAACAGATCCAGACACTCCCTCAGAGACCCGCCCCCTGCTGCACTCCTCTTAGGGATGGGCAGAGACAGGTCACAGAAGACGTCGAAGCAGGTGGAGTAGTGAGAACACACAGAGCAGTGGAGAGAACTACGCAGCTGACCTGTGAACAGATCTGAGAGAGCGAGAGAGAGAGAGAGAGAGAGAGAGAGAGAGAGAGACAGAGACAGAGAGAGAGAGAGAGAGAGAGAGAGAGAGAGAGAGAGGAGAGAGAGAGAGAGAGAGAGAGAGAGAGAGAGAGAGAGAGAGAGAGAGAGAGAGAGAGAGAGAGAGAGAGAGAGAGAGAGAGAGAGAGAGAGAGAGAGGGAGAGAGAGAGGGAGAGAGAGAGGGAGAGAGAGAGAGAGAGAGAGAGAGAGAGAGAGAGAGAGAGAGAGAGAGAGAGAGAGAGAGAGAGAGAGAGAGAGAGAGAGAGAGAGAGAGAGAGAGAGAGAGAGAGAGAGAGAGAGAGAGAGAGAGAGAGAGAGGAATTGGTTATGATAACAATAAACACATCTTAAGGAATAAAGGTGACAATACTGTGATCAGCAACACCAAATGTCTTCACGCTCACCTACGATCTTACTGTTGTCCCTCTCCAGGTGTCTCTTCCACATTGCAGACGCCTGCTCGTCAATCCTGAGAGAGAGAGGTAGGGAAAGAAAAATGGAGGGAGACAGAAAAAGAGAGAGTTAGAAAGAGGGTGGAAATTTTACATGTAGGACTAGAGGTTGAATCTGGCCTCAATAGGTCATTATGTGGTCTTTGGTGCATTTTGACCCTTGACATGTCTCCGTACCTGACTTTGGTGAATTTGGGTTCAGGCTCCAGGCTGGTGGGCCGGATGTACGGCCGGCGGTTGACCTCACAGTGAAGCCTGTCCAATAAGAACCTCAGAAACTCTTGAGCATCCTGTTGACTGGAAGGAAGTATAGATGTTTTCACTGCTTACAATACTTTCGCACATGCACACACACGGCCGGCCCTATTCTTTTGGGGGCCCTAGACGAGATTTGGTCTTAAAAGAGATTTTGGTTTTTGAGATAATGTCCTACAGTTTTACATATTTTGCCATGGTGTGGAGAATTGGTTTTTAATTCTACAAATGTTTCCATGACTTAAGCCATGTCAATATGATGTCTGAGTGAGAGTGACCAACAAAATCAATGGGGGCCCCCTGACGGTCAGGCCCCCTGAAGGTCAGGCCCCCTGAAGGTCAGGCCCCCTGAAGGTCAGGCCCCCTGAAGGTCAGAGGTCAGGCCCCTTGAAGGTCAGGCCCCCTGGGCACGTGCCCTTCATGCACAGTCAGAAATTCGGCCATGATTACTACAAGTGTAGATAGCTGGCTAGAGTAATTTACCAATCTATAAAATTTTAGCTGATATGGGCTAATTGAGTGACTGTCAGTGACTGATATAAGAGGAAAGCTGCTGATGCACAACCACATTTAGAAATGTCACCTTGTATATTCTACTATTCTAATGCTCAACAGTAAGTTGTGACCAGACTGAATCATTTATGCCCAGGGCCGGCCCTGCACACACCTACCTGTATCCGCTAAAGTAAGGCACGGCGTCTTTGAAGATGCTGTAGAACTTCCCAGGATTCACTTCTGTGTTATGGTTTTCTTTGTTCACATCCCAGAGACCCAATAGCACCTGGGAGAACGCTGGGTGGGAGAGGTCAGAGGTCAGAGAGCGCTGGGTGGGAGAGGTCAGAGGTCAGAGAGCGCTGGGTGGGAGAGTTCAGAGGTCAGAGAGCGCTGGGTGGGAGAGGTTAGAGAGTGCTGGGTGGGAGAGGTCAGAGGTCAGAGAGCGCTGGGTGGGAGAGGTCAGAGGTCAGAGAACGCTGGGTGGGAGAGGTCAGAGAGTGCTGGGTGGGAGAGGTTAGAGGTCAGAGAGCGCTGGGTGGGAGAGATCAGAGGTCAGAGAGCGCTGGGTGGGAGAGGTCAGAGGTCAGAGAGCGCTGGGTGGGAGAGGTCAGAGAGCGCTGGGTGGGAGAGGTCAGAGAGTGCTGGGTGGGAGAGGTCAGAGAGCGCTGGGTGGGAGAGGTTAGAGGTCAGAGAGCGCTGGGTGGGAGAGGTCAGAGAGCGCTGGGTGGGAGAGGTCAGAGAGCGCTGGGTGGGCGAGGTCAGAGGTTAGAGAGCACTGGGTGGGAGAGGTCAGAGAGCGCTGGGTGGGAGAGGTCAGAGAGCGCTGGGTGGGCGAGGTCAGAGGTCAGAGAGCACTGGGTGGGAGAGGTCAGAGAGCGCTGGGTGGGAGAGGTCAGAGAGCGCTGGGTGGGCGAGGTCAGAGGTCAGAGAGCGCTGGGTGGGCGAGGTCAGAGGTCAGAGAGCACTGGGTGGGAGAGGTCAGAGAGCGCTGGGTGGGAGAGGTTAGAGGTCAGAGAGCGCTGGGTGGGAGAGATCAGAGGTCAGAGAGCGCTGGGTGGGAGAGGTCAGAGGTCAGAGAGCGCTGGGTGGGAGAGGTCAGAGGTCAGAGAGCGCTGGGTGGGAGAGGTCAGAGAGTGCTGGGTGGGAGAGTTCAGAGAGCGCTGGGTGGGAGAGTTCAGAGAGCGCTGGGTGGGAGAGTTCAGAGAGCGCTGGGTGGGAGAGGTCAGAGAGCGCTGGGTGGGAGAGGCCAGAGAGCGCTGGGTGGGAGAGGTCAGAGAGCGCTGGGTGGGAGAGGTCAGAGGTTAGAGGTCAGAGAGCGCTGGGTGGGAGAGGTTAGAGGTCAGAGAGCGCTGGGTGGGAGAGGTTAGAGAGCGCTGGGTGGGAGAGGTTAGAGAGCGCTGGGTGGGAGAGGTTAGAGAGCGCTGGGCGGGAGAGGTCAGAGGACAGAGAACGCTGGGTGGGAGAGGTCAGAGAGTGCTGGGTGGGAGAGTTCAGAGAGCGCTGGGTGGGAGAGGTCAGAGAGCGCTGGGTGGGAGAGGTCAGAGGTCAGAGAGCGCTGGGTGGGAGAGGTCAGAGAGTGCTGGGTGGGAGAGTTCAGAGAGCGCTGGGTGGGAGAGTTCAGAGAGCGCTGGGTGGGAGAGTTCAGAGAGCGCTGGGTGGGAGAGGTCAGAGAGCGCTGGGTGGGAGAGGCCAGAGAGCGCTGGGTGGGAGAGGTCAGAGAGCGCTGGGTGGGAGAGGTCAGAGGTTAGAGGTCAGAGAGCGCTGGGTGGGAGAGGTTAGAGGTCAGAGAGCGCTGGGTGGGAGAGGTCAGAGGTTAGAGGTCAGAGAGCGCTGGGTGGGAGAGGTTAGAGTTCAGAGAGCGCTGGGTGGGAGAGGTCAGAGAGCGCTGGGTGGGAGAGGTTAGAGAGCGCTGGGTGGGAGAGGTTAGAGAGCGCTGGGCGGGAGAGGTCAGAGGACAGAGAGCGCTGGGCGGGAGAGGTCAGAGGTCAGAGAGCGCTGGGTGGGAGAGGTTAGAGGTCAGAGAGCGCTGGGTGGGAGAGGTTAGAGAGCGCTGGGTGGGAGAGGTTAGAGAGCGCTGGGTGGGAGAGGTCAGAGGTTAGAGGTCAGAGAGCGCTGGGTGGGAGAGGTCAGAGGACAGAGAACGCTGGGTGGGAGAGGTTAGAGTTCAGAGAGCGCTGGGTGGGAGAGGTTAGAGAACGCTGGTTGGGAGAGGTCAGAGAACGCTGGTTGGGAGAGGTTAGAGTTCAGAGAGCGCTGGAAGAAAGGAATGGGAAAGACAGAAGGCAGGAAAGGAAAGATTGATAGTATCCTCCCGTTCTTACCCTCCATAAGTTGTGGTTCCTCTCTAGTGCACATCTCCTGTCTGTAGGCCTTGACCAGACAGTAGTCCCTCAGATCTCTGGTGTGAGAGAGACACTGCACCACCGCATTCAGAAAACACTGACAGAGAGAGACAGAGACAGACAGACAGACAGAGACAGAGAGAGAGAGAGACAGACATACAGACAGAGAGAGAGAGAGACAGAGAGAGACAGACAGACATACAGACAGAGAGAGAGAGACAGAGAGAGACAGACAGACATACAGACAGAGAGAGATGAGAGCAAGTGTAAGAGAGGAGGGTATAGGGTAGGAAGCATTAGTTTTTACTCACCAAAGTAACACAGTGTGGTCAAAGACTTGGTAACTTAGTCGTAGTCACCATTTGGTTACCTAAACTACAAACACAGTTAAGTTTTGGGGTTATTACATACAGTATTTATTAACTTATTTCCGGATATCGTCTAAACTACCCACAATGCACGTTTTCTAAATGTCATATGGAGAATCTACTCAGTGCTACCGAGTTCGTACGCTAGCTCTGTAGCTAGCTCAAGATAGCCATGCTAGCATGTAATTACATTCCAGACCTGCAAGTGTTGGCGGTGGGGAGCTAAAAATCCACCAATCACGAGGAAGTGTGATGTAAACAATGAATAGATGGGGCATCTGCAGCTTCCTCATGCTCTTCACAGACTTTGTGGCTGTGTAATCTAGTGGGAACCCGTTAGCACGGCAGGCTCTGATGCCTTCTTGCCATGGGCTCAAAACGAAAGAGAAAATCCTACCTGCTTGCTCAAATTCAATTGTTTAGTACCTCGTCTGTTCTCTTTTTAGTTTTGTCAACTTCTTCGGCATGTTCTCTGTGAGGGAAGCTACGGGAGTTTTGTAACTTTTTGCACCTTGGCTTAGTGCTAGCACGCTAGTTGACGGACATCCTGAATCTATCTATATTATATTTCCCCGACTCTCCCTCGGTCAGGGGAAGCACCTGCCTCCCCCTCGCTTTGGTAGCAAACTCAGCCTGCACGCTTTTAAAAGGTTTACTTTGCTTTTGATCTGTGGTTACAGTATGTTTTAGTTGTGTTGTGTTAGTTGTGTTCGTGGTGGTTTGCTAGGCTGGCTAGGCTAATAGCCAGTTGGCTAAATAGCTAACATTAGCTAGCTGGCTAGCTTGCTGGCTAAAATAACTGCATATATCTAACATTATTTAATAACTGGTTAGAATGCATTATGTATTTCCAAAACATTGGTTTTCTTTAATGTAGTTGTAAGCTAGGTGTTGATAGCAACTGGCTGACTCATGCAGTCAGTGCTAAAGTAACGCTAGCAGGCTAGTAGGGCTAACGTTAGCAGGCTAGTAGGGCTAATGTTAGCAGGCTAGTAGGGCTAACGTTAGCAGGCTAGTAGGGCTAACGTTAGCAGGCTAGTAGGGCTAATGTTAGCAGGCTAGTAGGGCTAACGTTAGCAGGCTAGTAGGGCTAACGTTAGCAGGCTAGTAGGGCTAACGTTAGCAGGCTAGTAGGGCTAACGTTAGCAGGCTAGTAGGGCTAACGTTAGCAGGCTAGTAGGGCTAACGTTAGCAGGCTAGTAGGGCTAACGTTAGCAGGCTAGTAGGGCTAACGTTAGCAGGCTAGTAGGGCTAACGTTAGCAGGCTAGTAGGGCTAACGTTAGCAGGCTAGTAGGGCTAACGTTAGCAGGCTAGTAGGGCTAACGTTAGCAGGCTAGTAGGGCTAACGTTAGCAGGCTAGTAGGGCTAACGTTAGCAGGCTAGTAGGGCTAACGTTAGCAGGCTAGTTGGCTTGCAACCTTGCAACACTAAATTAATAAAGTATTTGCTTGTAAATTGGCTGAAAATCTAATTGAAACCAGTAGTCATGAGTGCAAAGGATTGTTTAATTTGAAGCTATACATTTCTGTTAGAGTTTACATTAGGGAAAAGGCTGGCTTGCCAGGTCCTCCATATTACATCATCTGGCATTCTGATTGGATTTGATGTAATAACTTAAAAAAATACAAATGTGAGGTGAAACTTTGAATTGGAACTTTTGATGCGTATACTAATCCAGATCAATATGTTACATGTGGTTAAGTTTATGCTACCTACCCTTTAACCTTCTGAAAATCAATATGTTACATGTGGTTAAGTTTATGCTACCTACCCTTTAACCTTCTGATTTTCCTAAATTCTCCCACCCTGACACACACACATCACACGTCAAACATAAGGACATACCGTGTTTCCTACGTTACGAAGGCCGACTCTTCCACTCCCAACCTTGAGCTTTTCTTTCTGTGGAGGAGATTCAGATTAAGTCAGAGCTGAGGTTCAGAGGAAGGGACAGTCAGAGCTGAGATTCAGAGGAAGGGACAGTCAGAGCTGAGATTCAGAGGAAGGGACAGTCAGAGCTGAGATTCAGAGGAAGGGACAGTCAGAGCTGAGGTTCAGAGGAAGGGACAGTCAGAGCTGAGGTTCAGAGGAAGGGACAGTCAGAGCTGAGGTTCAGAGGAAGGGACAGTCAGAGCTGAGATTCAGAGGAAGGGACAGTCAGAGCTGAGATTCAGAGGAAGGGACAGTCAGAGCTGAGATTCAGAGGAAAGGACAGCGTGTCAACAATGTCATTCAAAATACCCACAGAAGGTCAAGATCCAAAACACTAGCAAGGACAAGGTGAATCTATTACTTACTGTATGTATCATATCTGCACTACATTCCTTTTCATCTTATCAGCTCTACACTAGTCAACATGGGGTAGAGGGCGAGGGGTTGATCTGGCAAGTGGTTGTCTGTCTGTGAGTTGTTACAGGTATCAAACCCATGTGTGTCTGTGTACTGGAGTCATCTCGTTAGTCAGGATGGGTTACACCCGGCCCAGAGAGTCACCTCGTTAGTCAGGATGTGTTACACCCGGCCCAGAGTCACCTCGTTAGTCAGGATGTGTTTCACCCGGCCCAGAGTCACCTCGTTAGTCAGGATGTGTTTCACCCGGCCCAGAGTCACCTCGTTAGTCAGGATGTGTTTCACCCGGCCCAGAGTCACCTCGTTAGTCAGGATGTGTTACACCCGGCCCAGAGAGTCACCTCGTTAGTCAGGATGTGTTTCACCTGTGCTGGCCCAGAGTCACCTCGTTAGTCAGGATGTGTTACACCTGGCCCAGAGTCACCTCGTTAGTCAGGATGTGTTACACCCGGCCCAGAGTCACCTCGTTAGTCAGGATGTGTTACACCCGGCCCAGAGTCACCTCGTTAGTCAGGATGTGTTACACCTGGCCCAGAGTCACCTCGTTAGTCAGGATGTGTTACACCCGGCCCAGAGTCACCTCGTTAGTCAGGATGTGTTACACCCGGCCCAGAGTCACCTCGTTAGTCAGGATGTGTTTCACCCGGCCCAGAGTCACCTCGTTAGTCAGGATGTGTTACACCCGGCCCAGAGAGTCACCTCGTTAGTCAGGATGTGTTTCACCTGTGCTGGCCCAGCTGGACTTTAAGAGCTGCTGGCCTAGTGCATCAGTTGGAAAGGACATGTTGGGAGAACTACACCTCACGTAAGTTGTGGTGCGAGTTCCAGCTCAACCATTTTAGTTTGAAAGAACCCTGAGTTTTGGTGTTTCCTCTGTTTCTTCTACATATTCGTTTTACTCCCTATCCTAAGTTGTGGGTTTTTATTTTAGTTTGTCTTTTCGGAGGCAAACTTAGTGGGCTTCCATGGTGGGTGTGTTTTAGAACCCCTTAACTAGTGGGCTTCCATGGTGGGTGTGTTTTAGAACCCCTTTACTAGTGGGCTTCCATGGTGGGTGTGTTTTAGAACCCCTTTACTAGTGGGCTTCCATGGTGGGTGTGTTTTAGAACCCTTTACTAGTGGGCTTCCATGGTGGGTGTGTTTTAGAACCCTTAACTAGTGGGCTTCCATGGTGGGTGTGTTTTAGAACCCCTTTACTAGTGGGCTTCCATGGTGGGTGTGTTTTAGAACCCCTTTACTAGTGGGCTTCCATGGTGGGTGTGTTTTAGAACCCTTTACTAGTGGGCTTCCATGGTGGGTGTGTTTTAGAACTCTTAACTAGTGGGCTTCCATGGTGGGTGTGTTTTAGAACCCCTTTACTAGTGGGCTTCCATGGTGGGTGTGTTTTAGAACCCTTTACTAGTGGGCTTCCATGGTGGGTGTGTTTTAGAACCCTTTACTAGTGGGCTTCCATGGTGGGTGTGTTTTAGAACCCCTTTACTAGTGGGCTTCCATGGTGGGTGTGTTTTAGAACTCTTTACTAGTGGGCTTCCATGGTGGGTGTGTTATAGAACCCTTTACTAGTGGGCTTCCATGGTGGGTGTGTTATAGAACCCTTTACTAGTGGGCTTCCATGGTGGGTGTGTTTTAGAACCCCTTTACTAGTGGGCTTCCATGGTGGGTGTGTTTTAGAACCCCTAAACTAGTGGGCTTCCATGGTGGGTGTGTTTTAGAACCCTTTACTAGTGGGCTTCCATGGTGGGTGTGTTTTAGAACCCCTTTACTAGTGGGCTTCCATGGTGGGTGTGTTTTAGAACTCTTTACTAGTGGGCTTCCATGGTGGGTGTGTTATAGAACCCTTTACTAGTGGGCTTCCATGGTGGGTGTGTTTTAGAACCCTTTACTAGTGGGCTTCCATGGTGGGTGTGTTTTAGAACCCCTTTACTAGTGGGCTTCCATGGTGGGTGTGTTTTAGAACTCTTTACTAGTGGGCTTCCATGGTGGGTGTGTTATAGAACCCTTTACTAGTGGGCTTCCATGGTGGGTGTGTTATAGAACCCTTTACTAGTGGGCTTCCATGGTGGGTGTGTTATAGAACCCTTTACTAGTGGGCTTCCATGGTGGGTGTGTTATAGAACCCTTTACTAGTGGGCTTCCATGGTGGGTGTGTTATAGAACCCTTAACCAGTGACTTTGCCAACTTTCAGAAGCCCTTTTGAAACCCTTTCTATTTTGGTTTGGTGTTCAAAGTGATTTTCTTTGTTAGATCCCTTTTCTGTGAGCGATGGCATTTTGAGTTTGTCTTATGGGAACGTGTGTATGGGTCAGATTTAGCCTGTTTATCTGGTTAGCTCAGAGAGGAGGATATAAGGTCAGCTGCACCGCTCATCCTATTACACACAGGGAACACTGCTGACAGGGTTAGATACTGCTGACAGGGTTAGATACTACTGACAGGGTTAGATACTGCTGACAGGGTTAGATACTACTGGCAGGGTTAGATACTACTGGCAGGGTTAGATACTGCTGACAGGGTTAGATACAGTCCATGTACTGCTGACAGGGTTAGATACTGCTGACAGGGTTAGATACTGCTGACAGGGTTAGATACTGCTGACAGGGTTAGATACTGCTGACAGGGTTAGATACTGCTGACAGGGTTAGATACTGCTGGCAGGGTTAGATACTACTGACAGGGTTAGATACTACTGACAGGGTTAGATACTACTGGCAGGGTTAGATACAGTCCATGTACTGCTGGCAGGGTTAGATACAGTCCATGTACTGCTGACAGGGTTAGATACTGCTGGCAGGGTTAGATACTACTGACAGGGTTAGATACTGCTGACAGGGTTAGATACTGCTGGCAGGGTTAGATACAGTCCATGTACTGCTGGCAGGGTTAGATACAGTCCATGTACTGCTGACAGGGTTAGATACTGCTGGCAGGGTTAGATACTACTGACAGGGTTAGATACTGCTGACAGGGTTAGATACTGCTGGCAGGGTTAGATACAGTCCATGTACTGCTGGCAGGGTTAGATACAGTCCATGTACTGCTGGCAGGGTTAGATACAGTCCATGTACTGCTGGCAGGGTTAGATACTGCTGACAGGGTTAGATACTACTGACAGGGTTAGATACTGCTGGCAGGGTTAGATACTACTGACAGGGTTAGATACTGCTGACAGGGTTAGATACTACTGGCAGGGTTAGATACTACTGACAGGGTTAGATACAGTCCATGTACTGCTGGCAGGGTTAGATACTACTGACAGGGTTAGATACTACTGACAGGGTTAGATACTACTGACAGGGTTAGATACTGCTGACAGGGTTAGATACTGCTGGCAGGGTTAGATACTACTGACAGGGTTAGATACTACTGGCAGGGTTAGATACTACTGGCAGGGTTAGATACTGCTGGCAGGGTTAGATACTACTGGCAGGGTTAGATACTACTGACAGGGTTAGATACTACTGACAGGGTTAGATACTGCTGGCAGGGTTAGATACTGCTGACAGGGTTAGATACTGCTGGCAGGGTTAGATACTACTGGCAGGGTTAGATACTGCTGGCAGGGTTAGATACTGCTGACAGGGTTAGATACTGCTGACAGGGTTAGATACTACTGACAGGGTTAGATACAGTCCATGTACTGCTGACAGGGTTAGATACTGCTGACAGGGTTAGATACTGCTGACAGGGTTAGATACAGTCCATGTACTGCTGACAGGGTTAGATACTACTGACAGGGTTAGATACTACTGACAGGGTTAGATACTACTGACAGGGTTAGATACTGCTGACAGGGTTAGATACTGCTGACAGGGTTAGATACTGCTGACAGGGTTAGATACTACTGACAGGGTTAGATACTACTGACAGGGTTAGATACAGTCCATGTACTGCTGACAGGGTTAGATACAGTCCATGTACTGCTGACAGGGTTAGATACTACTGACAGGGTTAGATACAGTCCATGTACTGCTGGCAGGGTTAGATACTGCTGACAGGGTTAGATACTACTGACAGGGTTAGATACAGTCCATGTACTGCTGACAGGGTTAGATACAGTCCATGTACTGCTGGCAGGGTTAGATACTACTGACAGGGTTAGATACTGCTGGCAGGGTTAGATACTACTGACAGGGTTAGATACTGCTGGCAGGGTTAGATACTACTGGCAGGGTTAGATACTACTGACAGGGTTAGATACTGCTGACAGGGTTAGATACTGCTGACAGGGTTAGATACTACTGACAGGGTTAGATACTGCTGGCAGGGTTAGATACTACTGGCAGGGTTAGATACTGCTGACAGGGTTAGATACTGCTGACAGGGTTAGATACTACTGGCAGGGTTAGATACTACTGGCAGGGTTAGATACAGTCCATGTACTGCTGGCAGGGTTAGATACAGTCCATGTACTGCTGACAGGGTTAGATACTGCTGACAGGGTTAGATACTACTGACAGGGTTAGATACTACTGACAGGGTTAGATACTGCTGACAGGGTTAGATACTACTGACAGGGTTAGATACTACTGACAGGGTTAGATACTGCTGACAGGGTTAGATACTACTGGCAGGGTTAGATACTACTGACAGGGTTAGATACTACTGGCAGGGTTAGATACTGCTGACAGGGTTAGATACTGCTGACAGGGTTAGATACTACTGACAGGGTTAGATACTGCTGACAGGGTTAGATACTGCTGGCAGGGTTAGATACAGTCCATGTACTGCTGACAGGGTTAGATACTACTGACAGGGTTAGATACTACTGACAGGGTTAGATACTGCTGACAGGGTTAGATACTACTGACAGGGTTAGATACTACTGACAGGGTTAGATACTGCTGACAGGGTTAGATACTGCTGACAGGGTTAGATACTACTGACAGGGTTAGATACTGCTGACAGGGTTAGATACTACTGGCAGGGTTAGATACTGCTGACAGGGTTAGATACTACTGACAGGGTTAGATACTGCTGACAGGGTTAGATACTGCTGGCAGGGTTAGATACAGTCCATGTACTGCTGGCAGGGTTAGATACTGCTGACAGGGTTAGATACTACTGACAGGGTTAGATACAGTCCATGTACTGCTGGCAGGGTTAGATACTGCTGGCAGGGTTAGATACTGCTGACAGGGTTAGATACTACTGACAGGGTTAGATACTGCTGGCAGGGTTAGATACTACTGACAGGGTTAGATACTACTGACAGGGTTAGATACTACTGACAGGGTTAGATACAGTCCATGTACTGCTGGCAGGGTTAGATACTGCTGACAGGGTTAGATACTGCTGACAGGGTTAGATACTGCTGACAGGGTTAGATACAGTCCATGTACTGCTGGCAGGGTTAGATACTGCTGACAGGGTTAGATACTACTGACAGGGTTAGATACAGTCCATGTACTGCTGGCAGGGTTAGATACTGCTGACAGGGTTAGATACTACTGACAGGGTTAGATACAGTCCATGTACTGCTGACAGGGTTAGATACAGTCCATGTACTGCTGACAGGGTTAGATACAGTCCATGTACTGCTGACAGGGTTAGATACTGCTGACAGGGTTAGATACAGTCCATGTACTGCTGACAGGGTTAGATACAGTCCATGTACTGCTGACAGGGTTAGTGTTAGATACAGTACATGTGGTGCTGCTACAGTACATGTATTTGTATTTATTATGGATCCCCATTAGTTCCTGCCAAGGCAGCAGCTACTCTTCCTGGGGTCCAGCACAATTAAGGCAGTTATACATTTTAAAAACATTACAATACATTCACAGATTTCACAACACACTGTGTGCCCTCAGGCCCCTACTCCACCACCACCACATATCTACAACACAAAATCCATGTGTACGTGTGTGTATAGTGCGTATGTTATCGTGTGTGTGTATGAATGTGTCTGTGCCGATGTTTGTGTTGCTTCACAGTCCCCGCTGTTCCATAAGGGGTATTTTTATCTGTTTTTTAAATCTCATTTTACTGCTTGCATCAGTTACCTGATGTGGAATAGAGTTCCATGTAGTCATGGCTCTATGTAGTACTGTGCTCCTCCCATAGTCTGTTCTGGACTTGGGGACTGTGAAGAGACCTCTGGTGGCATGTCTTGTGGGGTATACATGGGTGTCCGAGCTGTGTGCCAGTAGTTTAAACAGACAGCTCGATTCATTCAACATGTCAATACCTCTCACAAATACAAGTAGTGATGAAGTCAATCTCTCCTGTACTTTGAGCCAGGAGAGATTGACATGCATATTATTAATGTTAGCTCTCTGTGTACATCCAAGGGCCAGCCGTGCTGCCCTGTTCTGAGCCAATTACAATTTTCCTAAGTCCCTCTTTGTGGCACCTGACCACACGACTGACCAGTAGTCCTGTAGGACCTGCCTTGTTGATAGTGCTGTTAAAAAGGCAGAGCAGCGCTTTATTATAGACAGACTTCTCCCCATCCTCGCTACTGTTGTATCAATATGTTTTGACCATGACAGTTTACAATCCAGGGTTACTCCAAGCAGTTTAGTCTCCTCAAGTTGCAAAATTACCACATTATTCATTACAAGATTTAGTTGAGGTTTAAGTGAATGATTTGTCTCAAATACAATGCTTATAGTTTTTGAAATATTTAGGACTAACCTATTCCTTGCCACCCATTCTGAAACTAACTGCAGCTCTTTAAGTGTTGCAGTCATTTCAGTCGCTGTGGTAGCTGACGTGTATAGTTTTGAGTCATCCGCACACATAGACACACTGGCTTTACTCAAAGCCAATGGCATGTTGTTAGTAAAGATTGAAAAGTAAGGGGCCTAGACAGCTTCCCTGGGGAATTCCTGATTCTACCTGTATTATGTTGGAGAGGCTTCCATTAAAGAACACCCTCTGTGTTCTGTTAGACAGGTAACTCTTTATCCACAATATAGCAGGGGGTGTAAAGCCATAACACATATGTTTTTCCAGCAGCAGACTATGATTGATAATGTCAAAAGCCGCACTGAAGTCTAACAAAACAGCCTCCACAATCTTTTTATCATCAATATCTCTCAGCCAATCATCAGTCATTTGTGTAAGTGCTGTGCTTGTTGAATGTCCTTCCCTATAAGCATGCTGAAAGTCTGTTGTCAATTTGTTTACTGTAAAATAGCATTGTATCTGGTCAAACACCATTTTTTCCCAAACGTTTACAAAGGGTTGGTAACAGGCTGATTGGTTGGCTACTTGATCCAGTAAAGGGGGCTTTACTATTCTTAGGTAGCGGAATGGCTTTTGCTTCCCTCCAGGCCTGAGGGCACACACTTTCTAGTAGGCTTAGATTGAAGATATGGCAAATAGGAGTGACAATATCGTCCGCTATTATCCTCAGTAATTTTCCATCCAAGTTGTCAGACCCCGGTGGCTTGTCATTGTTGATGGACAATAATACTTTAATCTCTTCCACACTTACTTTACGGAATTCAAAATGACAACGCTTGTCTTTCATAATTTGGTCAGATATACTTGGATGTGTAGTGTCAGCATGTGTTGCTGGCAAGTCATGCCTAAGTTTGCAAAAAAAAAAAAAAAAAAATACAAAGTTGAAAAATGTACAAGTACAAAAATATATCAAATAAAACATTTTGCTAATGTTGCCAATGAAAAAATAATTAAAGTAGTTGCCAATATCAGTGGGTTTTGTAATGAATGAGCCATCTGATTCAATGAATGATGGAGCGGAGTTTGCCTTTTTGCCCAAATTTCATTGAAGGTGCTCCAAAGCTTTTTACTATCATTCTTTATGTCATTTATCTTTATTTCATAGTTTCGTTTCTTCTTTTTATTCAGTTTAGTCACATGATTTCTCAATTTGCAGTACGTTTGCCAATCGGTTGTGCAGCCAGACTCATTTGCCATTTATTTTGCCTCATCCCTCTCAACCATAACATTTTTCCATTCCTCATCAATCCACAGGGATTTAACTGTTTTTTTTTACAGTCATTTTCTAAATGGGTGCATGCTTATTAGTAACTGGGATAAGCAATTTCATAAATGTGTCAAGTGAAACGTCTGTTTGCTCCTCATTACACACCTCGGACCAACATATATTCTTCACACTATATTAGGCCCATCCTTTGGAACTTTGGTTTTCCTAGATATGGCTACTATAGTGTGATCCCTACTATAGTGTGATCCCTACTGTATTGTGATCACTGCCTCCGATGTTGTGCTGCTACCGTATGTGTGGTACATGCTGTATTCTGTGTTGCTTTACCACCTTGACTCCTAATGCCTGTCAATATAACCACAGGGGTGCAGCAGGGTTTTGTTCCAAACCAGCATTGGCTCATCAATGACTCATTTGCTCTGTCTCGCTGATCAACTGCTCATCAGGTGCTGATTCAACTCAGAAACAGGAATGTAAGTGCTGGGCTGGAACTAAAGCCTGCAAACCGTGTAACTCTGGATGGAGACCACTGCTCTACATTAAATACCAAAGCATTAGAACCGATTGATTGATTCACTTTAATTATATGGTATGCTGTGTTGTGTCTGTGCTGCTGTGTGCAACAAGGTATCACAGTTTGACTTTGAAATTTGATGTTTATCCAAGTTTCGTCAAGTTTTTCCAAACTTCTATGAGTGAGTCAAGGTAAACATCAGTTTTTTACATTTAAGTTGAGGCGCTGTTACCTTACTCTGCAAAAGTGAAACCAAAAACACTTGCTGGGTGTTTCACATCTCGTTAAGGTTTGAGATAGGGTTAAGTTTAGGAATTAATTGGGAGTGGTTAAGTTAATGGTTAATGTTTGGGAAAGGGTTTAGGAATGTATTGGGAGTGGTTAAGTTAATGGTTAATGTTTGGGAAAGGGTTTAGGAATTAATTGGGAGTGGTTAAGTTAATGGTTAATGTTTGGGAAAGGGTTTAGGAATTAATTGGGAGTGGTTAAGTTAATGGTTAATGTTTGAACAGAAAAAAACAAAAAGATTGCCTAGCACTGGGATTGAACACAAAGGTTACTTGAAGGTGAGCGGCAGCCTACTTGAAGGTGAGCGGCAGCCTAGTTGAAGGTGAGCGGCAGCCTAGTTGAAGGTGAGCGGCAGCCTAGTTGAAGGTGAGCGGCAGCCTACTTGAAGGTAATAGCGTTCACCGTTGCCCCTAGTGGACGGCTTTGAAGGCAATTCTAGACGTTCTTGGGACCTGGATGGATGTCTAACTTCGACTGGCGGCCTGCTGGTTCGACTTAGGAGGCGCGCACACCACCCACCACTTCCAAGTATTCTACTCGCTAATGTTCAATCGTTAGTTAACAAAGTTGACGAGCTCAGGGCAAGGGTTGCTTACCAGAGAGATATCAGGGATTGTAACATCCTCTGTTTCACGGAAACATGGCTCTCTCGGGATATACTGTCTGAGTCGGTCCAGCCAGTTGGGTTCTCAGTTCATCGCGCAGACAGGAATAAATATCTCTCCGGGAAGCAGAAGGGCGGAGGTGTGTGTTTTATGATTAACGACTCATGGTGTAATTGTAGTAACATAGGAGGAACTCGAGTCCTTCTGTTCACCCGACCTAGAATACCTCACAATCAAATGCAGACCGTATTATCTCCCAAGATAATTTTCTTCAGTTATAGTAACGACTGTGTATATCCCCCCTCAAGCCGATACCACGATGGCCCTCAAAGAACTTCACTGGACTTTATGCAAACTGGAAAGCACATATCCTGAGGCTGCATTTTATTGTAGCTGGGGATTTTAACAAAGCAAATTTGAGGACTAGGCTGCCGAAGTTCTATCAACATATCGACTGTTGTATTCTTGCTGCTAAAACACTCGACCATTGCTATTCGAACTTCCGGGATGCTTACAAGGCCCTCCCCCGCCCTCCTTTCGGCAAAACTGACCACGACTCCATTTTGCTCCTCCCTTCCTATAGGCAGAAACTCAAACAGGCAGCACCCGTGCAAAGGACTATTCAACGCTGGTCTGACCAATCAGAATCCACGCTTCAAGATTGTTTTGATCACACGGACTGGGATATCTTTCGGGTAGCTTGCAAAAATAATTTAGACGAATACACTGAAATGGTGACAGAGTTTATCAGGAAGTGTATAGAAGATGTTGTGCCCACTGTGACTATTAAAACCTACCCTAACCAGAAACCGTGGATAGATGGCAGCATTCGGCAAAACTGAAAGCGTGAACTACCGCATTTAACCATGACAAGGTGACTGGGAATATGGCAGAATACAAACAGTGTGGTTAATCAAACAGGCAAAACGTCAGTATAGAGACAAAGTAGAGTCGCAATTCAACGGCTCAGACACGAGACGTATGTGGCAGGACTCCAGACAATCACGGACTACAAAGGGAAAACCAGCCACGTCGCGGACACCAACGTCTTGCTTCCGGACAAGCTAAACACCTTCTTCGCCCGCTTTGAGGATAACACAGTGCCACTGACGCGGCCCACTACCAAGGACTGTGGGCTCTCGTTCTCCGTGGCCGATGTGAGTAAGACATTTAAGCGTATTAACCCTCGCAAGGCTGCCGGCCCAGACGGCATCCGTAGCCCCGTCCTCAGAGCATGCGCAGACCAGCTGGCTGGTGTGTTTACGGACATATTCAATCTCTCCCTATCCCAGTCTGCTGTCCCCACATGCTTCAAGATGGCCGCCATTGTTCCTGTACCCAAGAAAGCAAAGGTAACTGAACTAAATGACTATTGCCCCCATAGCACTCGCCTCTGTCATCATGAAGTGCTTTAAGAGACTAGTCAAGGATCATATCACCTCCACCTTACCTGTCACCCTAGACCCACTTCAATTTGCTTACCGCCCCAATAGATCCACAGACGATGCAATCGCCATCACACTGCACACTGCCCTATCCCATCTGGACAAGAGGAATACCTATGTAAGAATGCTGTTCATTGACTATAGCTCAGCCTTCAACACCATAGTACCCTCCAAGCTCATCATTAACTCGAGGCCCTGGGTCTGAACCCCGCCCTGTGAAACTGGGTCCTGGACTTCCTGACGGGCCGCCCCCAGGTGGTGAAGGTAGGAAACAACACCTCCACTTCGCTGATCCTCAACACTGGGGACCCACAAGGGTGCATGCTCAGCCCCCTCCTGTACTCCATGTTCACCCATGACTGCGTGGCCAAGCACACCTCCAACTCAATCATCAAGTTTGCAGACGACAACAGTAGTAGGCTTGATTACCAACAATGACGAGACAGCCTACAGGGAGGAGGTGAGGGCTCTGGGAGTGTGGTGCCAGGAAAATAACCTCTCACTCAACATCAACAAAACAAAGGAGATGATCGTGGACTTCAGGAAACAGCAGAGGGTGCACCCACCTATCCACATCGACGGGACCGCAGTGGAGAAGGTGGAAAGCTTCAAGTTCCTTGGCGTACACATCACTGACAAACTGAAATGGTCCACCCACACAGACAGTGTGGTGAAGAAGGCGCAACAGAGCCTCTTCAACCTCAGGAGGCTGAAGAAATTTGTCTTGGTGCCTAAAACCCTCACAAACTTTTACAGATGCACCATTGAGAGCATCCTGTCGGGCTGTATCACCGCCTGATACGGCAACTGCACCGCCCAAAGCATTACCGGGGGCAAACTACCCACCCTCCAGGACACCTACAGCACCCGATGTCACAGGAAGGCCAAAAAGATCATCAAGGACATTAACCACCCAAGCCACTGCCTGTTCACCCCGCTATCATCCAGAAGGCGAGGTCAGTACAGGTGCATCAAAGCTGGGACAGAGAAAAAACAGCTTCTATCTCAAGGCCATCAGACTGTTAAATAGCCATCACTAGCACATTAGAGGCTGCTGCTGCCTATTGAAATCACTGGCCACTCTAAGAAATGGATCACTAGTCACTTTAATAATGTTTCCATATCTTGCACTACTCATCTCATATGTATATACTGCATTCTATTCTATAATATTCTACTGTATCTTAGTCCATGCCGCTCTGTCATTGCTTGTCCATATATGTATATATTCTTAAATTCCATTCCTTACTTAGATTTGTGTGTATTGGGTATATGTTGTGAAATTGTTAGATATTACTTGTTAGATATTACTGCACTGTCGGAGCTAGAAACACAAGCATTTCGCTACACCCGCTATAACATCTGCTAAACACGTGTATGTAACCAATAACATCTGCTAAACACGTGTATGTAACCAATAACATCTGCTAAACACGTGTAGGTGACCAATAACATCTGCTAAACACGTGTAGGTGACAAATAACATTTGATTTGTAGTAACCCTCAGTAGCAGCCCCATCAGGGATGTGTGTGTGTGTGTGCTGCGATGCATATGTGTGTGTGTATGTGTGTGTGTGTGTGCTGTGATGCATATGTGTGTGTGTATGTGTGTGTGTGTGTGCTGTGATGCATATGTGTGTGTGTGTGTGTGAGTGTGAGTGTGTGAGTGTGTGTATGTGAGTGTGTGTGTGAGTGTGAGTGTGTGTGTGTGTGTGTGTGTGAGTGTGTGTGTGTGTAGTAACTCCCACCTCTCTGTCTGCCACCAGTAGCAGCCCCATCAGTGAAGTGTAGAGGACAGACTTGGAGATGTCGGCCGTGTCTCTCTGGATCCCGTTCTGAGAGACCAGGGTTCGGCACAGAGCCTGGCAGGTCCCGTCCATGGTGGCACGCGTCGCTCCCGGCATCGCTACAACAGCCAAGAGGTCCCGACCTTTATGGCACAGAAACTACTGAGTTGGCTGGTCGCCTGGTCCTGTATCTGATAGGTTGCTGGTTCAAGTCCCGGCTGTTACTCTTCAATTGGGAAACGAGGCTTCTGATGTACAAAGAAGAAAAGATCCCTGTTATTTAATGAAGGTTTGGTAAACCCCTATCACACCCAGTGGATCCTCTCTAGAAGTACTCTGGTGAGGCGCCAGTGGGAGAGATTCAGCCCAGTAGGGATCTGCCCAGCTAACAAATCTAGGGAGAGAGAACGTTTTTGTAATGTTACCTGTAACGTTCCCCTGATGTTTGCGTGTCCTGTTTTCCGTTAGTTAGGGGAACAATAATTCTATGTACAGTGCATTCGGAAAGTATTCAGACCCCTTGACCTTTTCCTTATTTTTTTACGTTACAGCCTTATTCTAAAATGTATAAAACAATTTAAATCCTCAATCTACACACAATACCTGTTATGATTAGTTTCTCGGGTATCAATACCCCATAATGACAAAGCAAAAACAGGTTTTTATAAATGTTTGCAAATTTATAACAAATAAAAAACAGATACCTTATTTACATAAGTATTCAGACCCTTTGCTATGAGACTCGAAATTGAGCTCAGGTGCATCCTGTTTCCATTGATCATCCTTGAGATGTTTCTACAACTTGATTGGAGTCCTCCTGTGGTAAATTCAATTGATTGGACATGATTTGGAAAGGCACAAACCTGTCTATATAAGGTTTCACAGTTGACAGTGCATGTCAGAGCAAAAACCAAGCCATGAGGTCGAAGAAATTGTCCGTAGAGCGCCAAGAAAGGATTGTGTCGAGGCACAGATCTGGGGAAGGGTACCAAAAAATGTCTGCAGCATTGAAGGTCCACAAGAACACAGTGGCCTCCATCATTCTTAAATGGAAGAAGTTTGGAACCACCAAGACAAGGATGATCAATGGAAACATGATGAACCTGAGCTCAATTTCGAGTCTCATAGGGAAAAAAAACAATTTAAAAAACTGAGTTATATGCCAACATGAGACAACTTAACAAAACCTAAAACTGCTGAATATGCTAATCAAATCAATGATGAGAGAACAGTCAGTTTAACATAATATCTTGCACATCTAGCATTCCAGTGTTAATACTATTGTAATTATTCTGCACTATAGCCTATTTATTGCCTTACCTCCATAACTTGCTACATTTGCACACACTGTATATATATTTTCTGTTGTATTTCTGACTTTATGTTTTTTACCCCATATGTAACTCTGTGTTGTTTTTTATTGCACTACTTTGCTTTATCTTGGCCAGGTCGCAGTTGTAAATGAGAACCTGTTCTCAACTGGCTTACCTGGTTAAATAAAGGTGAAAAAAAAAAATAAAAATAAAAAATAATAATAATAACTGATCACTGACAGACATGGTGGCGAAGCAGGAAGATTGGAATGCTGTGAACCAAGTGGTTGTGAGTTTGAATCCCAGGTGAAGACATGTTGAATAGTAATTACTGCATAAATGAACATGCACAATGTAATCATGTATGGCAAATTGTGGCAAATATGTAAGTTGAAACATTGTATGTTAAAAGCAGTGTGCGTGGGTGTCCATAACAGATAAAGAGCTGTGAAAGGATCAGTAGTTTTGATGGGCTTGGCAACAGCCAGGGTGGTGTAAAAATAAACAAAATTCATTTTTTTCCAGGAGAACGTTTCGTTGGGACCATCAGGCGACGTCCTAAAAAACGACTTTAGGGACGTCCCCGGAACAAGCTGGGAACTAGACAAAAACCTCCAGGGGACCATGACAGATTGTCATGTTTTAAACGTTATTGGACACATTCATGTTCTTATAACGTTCCCATGAAACGTGTTTAGAACATTAAATATCTTATTTTCTGAGAACATGGCAACCACGTTATGGGTAAATTCTGTTTTGACATTAACGGAACGGTCTCTTGGAAACAGTAATTGCGCATCACCGGAACATTACCATGAAAACGTTACGCAATGACCTAATGAGACTCTTAAAACGGAACGTTTTCTAAAGTTGTGGGAACGTTTGTTGTTAGCTGATCTGGTGAGTTGCCTGTGGGAGGGATTCAGCTCCTACAAGAGCTGCAAGTATATTTTTTGATTCAATAGTATCTGTTGGTATTGTCTTGTAGGACAGTTGATTCAATAGTATCTGTTGGTATTGTCTTGGAGGACAGTTGATTCAATAGTATCTGTTGGTATTGTCTTGTAGGACAGTTGATTCAATAGTATCTGTTGGTATTGTCTTATAGGACAGTTGATTCAATAATATCTGTTGGTATTGTCTTATAGGACAGTTGATTCAATAGTATCTGTTGGTATTGTCTTATAGGACAGTTGATTCAATAGTATCTGTTGGTATTGTCTTGGAGGTGCTGTCTTCACCTAGTAGCCTAGTTAATCACTGCTGTTTCAACTGTCTGATTGCTCAGTACTTGTGACTGTCGTTGCCAATTTAGCAACGATCCGGTTTTTCGGCCCTAATGGCCCGTACAGAGGGTGTGACGCAATTGCGGAGCCTCCGGAGGCCAAATCGAGCTCCGTACGGTGATGCCGTGCGCCTCTCAAATTTTGTAACAATGCTGAGGGCTCCGTATAGAGCATCCTGTAGCTCAGTTGGTAGAGCATGGCGCTTGCAACGCCAGGGTTGTGGGTTCGATTCCCACGGGGGGGGCCAGTATGAAAAAATGTATGCACTCACTAACTGTAAGTCGCTCTGGATGAGAGCGTCTGCTAAATGACAAAAATAAATACAAAATAAATGAATGCAGACTGTGGAGGATCGAAGGACGCTGGATTGTCTTTTCCTTTAGCCAGTTACTTGTAGTTAGCTGGAAGGCTATAGCGACTAGCCCTGAATCAAAATTTCAGACCAATTTATTGGATGCGTATGACAGCTGCCCGAAGCACAAGAAGTATGAATACTCTGACTTCTGCGGAGGCCGCATCGCAGTAAACGCTGCACAGCCCCAGCAGATACCGGATTGACCACGCAGAGGCTTTTAGATGAGTTTCACGCCTATTTGTGTAACAGTCTTGTGGCCGTGTATTTTCTTCTCCTCTGCTAGGCATTTAGTGTTCGTACATCAGTCTCCCCAGTTTTTTTTCAGCGGCAGCTGTAATCGGCGGAATTGTCAAGCGGCGATGTTGTCACCAAAACAAAGACGTTCTGCAGAGTTATTAGAGGAAGGAGAGGGAGGCTCCACACCTCTCTCTCACTTTAGTTATTTACAGATTCTCATTTTGCTCTTTTGTATCTTTGTCAACTATGTGTGTTTTCTATACCTGTAGGCTTTACAGACGCTCCCCACCCCTTGGCTGCTCCTCTCCCTGTAGGCTTTAAAGACGCTCCCCACACCTCATTTTTTTCCCCCTCATCAATCTACACACAATACCCCATAATGACAAAGCGAAAACAGGGGATGTGGTTTGATGTGGGTGTGTCCTTGCCACTACCAAGACACACCCATCTGTCAGAACCTTGCTCACAGCTGTTCCCCCCCCCCCCATTCAATCAAAACAAACAAACCTCCTGCAGGTTGAGTTCAATAACTACAGGCAGATAGATGTATGGCGAGATGCCGGAGGAAGCTTTGAATAGGTCAGTAGCCTACAGAGTAATATCAGAAGAATGCAATTGCTGAATCTATGTAGATATTCTAAACTAAGTGTTTTGATAACTTTCAAATGTAGTAACAGGACCATGTAGAATAAACAACCCTTTACATAATACCGTAGAAGCAGTGTTCTGATAAAATAACAATGTGAACCTTTCATCTTTCATTGTCATTCCCAGATACTGTGACTATCTGCATTTTGTCTGGTGGTAATGGGGTTACCTTGGTAACATGTCAGTGGTCATACCTTTCTGTCTGGTGGTCATGGGGTTACCTTGGTAACATGTCAGTGGTCATACCTTCCTGTCTGGTGGTCATGGGGTTACCTTGGTAACATGTCAGTGGTCATACCTTCCTGTCTGGTGGTAATGGGGTTACCTTGGTAACATGTCAGTGGTCATACCTTTCTGTCTGGTGGTCATGGGGTTACCTTGGTAACATGTCAGTGGTCATACCTTCCTGTCTGGTGGTAATGGGGTTACCTTGGTAACATGTCAGTGGTCATACCTTCCTGTCTGGTGGTAATGGGGTTACCTTGGTAACATGTCAGTGGTCATACCTTCCTGTCTGGTGGTCATGGGGTTACCTTGGTAACATGTCAGTGGTCATACCTTCCTGTCTGGTGGTAATGGGGTTACCTTGGTAACATGTCAGTGGTCATACCTTCCTGTCTGGTGGTAATGGGGTTACCTTGGTAACATGTCAGAGTGGTCATACCTTCCTGTCTGGTGGTAATGGGGTTACCTTGGTAACATGTCAGTGGTCATACCCTCCTGTGTGGTGGTAATGGGGTTACCTTGGTAACATGTCAGTGGTCATACCTTCCTGTCTGGTGGTAATGGGGTTACCTTGGTAACATGTCAGAGTGGTCATACCTTCCTGTCTGGTGGTAATGGGGTTACCTTGGTAACATGTCAGAGTGGTCATACCTTCCTGTCTGGTGGTAATAAGGTTACCTTGGTAACATGTCAGAGTGGTCATACCTTCCTGTCTGGTGGTAATGGGGTTACCTTGGTAACATGTCCGTGGTCATACCCTCCTGTGTGGTGGTAATGGGGTTACCTTGGTAACATGTCAGTGGTCATACCTTCCTGTCTGGTGGTAATAAGGTTACCTTGGTAACATGTCAGAGTGGTCATACCTTCCTGTCTGGTGGTAATGGGGTTACCTTGGTAACATGTCAGAGTGGTCATACCTTCCTGTCTGGTGGTAATGGGGTTACCTTGGTAACATGTCAGAGTGGTCATACCTTCCTGTCTGGTGGTAATGGGGTTACCTTGGTAACATGTCAGAGTGGTCATACCTTCCTGTGTGGTGGTAATGGGGTTACCTTGGTAACATGTCAGAGTGGTCATACCTTCCTGTCTGGTGGTAATAAGGTTACCTTGGTAACATGTCAGAGTGGTCATACCTTCCTGTCTGGTGGTAATGGGGTTACCTTGGTAACATGTCAGAGTGGTCATACCTTCCTGTCTGGTGGTAATAAGGTTACCTTGGTAACATGTCAGAGTGGTCATACCTTCCTGTCTGGTGGTAATGGGGTTACCTTGGTAACATGTCAGAGTGGTCATACCTTCCTGTCTGGTGGTAATGGGGTTACCTTGGTAACATGTCAGTGGTCATACCTTCCTGTCTGGTGGTAATGGGGTTACCTTGGTAACATGTCAGAGTGGTCATACCTTCCTGTCTGGTGGTAATGGGGTTACCTTGGTAACATGTCAGAGTGGTCATACCTTCCTGTCTGGTGGTAATGGGGTTACCTTGGTAACATGTCAGAGTGGTCATACCTTCCTGTCTGGTGGTAATGGGGTTACCTTGGTAACATGTCAGAGTGGTCATACCTTCCTGTCTGGTGGTAATGGGGTTACCTTGGTAACATGTCAGAGTGGTCATACCTTCCTGTCTGGTGGTAATGGGGTTACCTTGGTAACATGTCAGAGTGGTCATACCTTCCTGTCTGGTGGTAATGGGGTTACCTTGGTAACATGTCAGAGTGGTAGTTCAGTTGGTAGAGTATGGTGCTTGCAACGCCAGGGTTGTGGGTTCGATTCCCACGGGGGGCTAGTATGAAAAAAGTATGAAATGTATGTACTCACTAACTGTACGTCGCTCTGGATAAGCGCGTCTGCTAAATTACTCAAATGTAAATGTAAAAATGTCATACCTTCCTGTGTGGTGTCCTGTATACAACAGGAGTTCCCTGATCCTAGTGCAGAATACATTGACTGATACCATTCAATTCAAAGTTATCTAGTAACATTTTAATGCAGAGTGGCAGGTCTCTCTCCATTCAGAGACATCAGTATCAAGCCTGTCTGTCAGTGCCAGGTCTCTCTCCATTCAGAGACATCAGTATCAAGCCTGTCTGTCAGTACCAGGTCTCTCCATTCAGAGACATCAGTATCAAGCATTGTTTACAGACAGATTATTTCACTTATAATTCACTGTATCACAATTCCAGTGGGTCAGAAGTTTACATGCACTAAGTTGACTGTGCCTTTAAACAGCTTGGAAAATTCCAGAAAATGATGTCATGGCTTTAGAAGCTTCTGGTAGGCTAATTGACATCATTTGAGTCAATTGGAGGTGTACCTGTGGATGTATTTCGAGGCCTACCTTCAAACTCAGTGCCTCTTGCTTGACATCATGAAAATAAATCAGTCAAGACCTCAGAAAAAAAATTGTAGACCCCCACAAGTCTGGTTCATCCTTGGGAGCAATTTTCAAACACCTGAAGGTACTACATTCATCTGTACAAACAATAGTACGCAAGTATAAACACCATGGGACCACGCAGCCGTCATACCGCTCAGGAAGGAGACGCGTTCTGTCTCCTAGAGATGAACGTACTTTGGTGCGAAAAGTGCAAATCAATCCCAGAACAACAGCAAAGGACCTTGTGAAGATGCTGGAGGAAACAGGTACAAAAGTATCTATATACACAGTAAAACGAGTCCTATATTGACATAACCTGAAAGGCCGCTCAGCAAGGAAGAAGTCACTGCTCCAAAACCGCCATAAAAAAGGCCAGACTACGTTTTGCAACTGCACATGGGGACAAAGATCTTACTTTTTGGAGAAATGTCCTCTGGTCTGATGAAACAAAAATAGAACTGTTTGGCCATAATGACCATCGTTATGTTTGGAGGAAAAAGGGGGTTGCTTGCAAGCCGGAGAACACCATCCCAACCGTGAAGCACAGGGGTGGCAGCATCATGCTGTGGGGGTGCTTTGCTGCAGGAGGGACTGGTGCACTTCACAAAATAGATGGCATCATGAGGAAGGAAAATTATGTGGATATATTGAAGCAACATCTCAACATTTACATTTTACATTTTAGTCATTTAGCAGACGCTCTTATCCAGAGCGACTTAACAGTTAGCGCATACATTATTTTATCGAACCCACAACCCTGGCGGTGCAAACGCCATGCTCTACCAACTGAGCTACATCCCCTGCCGGCCATTCCCTCCCCTACCCTGGACCAATTGTGCGCCGCCCCATGGGTCTCCCGGTCGCGGCCGGCTACGACAGAGCCTGGATTCGAACCAGGATCTCTAGTGGCACAGCTAGCACTGCCATGCAGCGCCTTAGACCACTGCGCCACTCGGGAGACCCTCAAGACATCAATCAGGAAGTTAAAGCTTGGTCGCAAGTGGGTCTTCCAAATGGACAATGACCCCAAGCATACTTCCAAAGTTGTGGCAAAATAGCTTAAGGACAACAAAGTCAAGGTATTGGAGTGGCCATCACAAAGCCCTGACCTCAATCCTATAGGAAATGTGTGGGCAGAATTGAATAAGCGTGTGCGAGCAAGGAGGCCACAAACCTGATTCAGTTACACCAGCTCTGTCAGGACGAATGGGGAAAGCTTGTGGAAGGCTACCCGAAATGTTTGACCCAAGATAAACAATTTAAAGGCAACGCTACTAAATACTAATTGAGTGTTCTTAAAATAAAGTGGTGATCCTAACTGACCTAAGACGGGGACTTTTTGATTGTGGTTATAATAAGCCTGGTAGAACCAACCTGATTGCTGCGTTCAAATTTCTATTTCACTCCAGATATAAAATGTAAAGTAAAATAGAATGGTAAACACAGTGATCAGGCTGGTTCCCCCAGGCTAGGTTATACCCTGGACATTATATGGTAACCCAGTGATCAGGCTGGTTCCCCCAAGCTAGGTTATGCCCTGGACATTATATGGTGAACACAGTGATCAGGCTGGTTCCACCAGGCTAGGTTATATCCTGGACATTATATGGTAACACAGTGATCAGGCTGGTTCCTCCAGGCTAGGTTATACCCTGGACATTATATAGGAACACAGTGATCAGGCTGGTTCCACCGGGCTAGGTTATGTCCTGGACATTATATGGTGAACACAGTGATCAGGCTGGTTCCACCAGGCTAGGTTATACCCTGGACATTATATGGTGAACACAGTGATCAGGCTGGTTCCACCAGGCTAGGTTATACCCTGGACATTATATGGTGAACACAGTGATCAGGCTGGTTCCACCAGGCTAGGTTATATCCTGGACATTATATGGTAACACAGTGATCAGGCTGGTTCCTCCAGGCTAGGTTATACCCTGGACATTATATAGGAACACAGTGATCAGGCTGGTTCCACCGGGCTAGGTTATGTCCTGGACATTATATGGTGAACACAGTGATCAGGCTGGTTCCACCAGGCTAGGTTATACCCTGGACATTATATGGTGAACACAGTGATCAGGCTGGTTCCCCCAGGCTAGGTTATACCCTGGACATTATATGGTGAACACAGTGATCAGGCTGGTTCCACCAGGCTAGGTTATACCCTGGACATTATATGGAGAACACAGTGATCAGGCTGGTTCCCCCAGGCTAGGTTATACCCTGGACATTATATGGTAACACAGTGATCAGGCTGGTTCCACCAGGCTAGGTTATACCCTGGACATTATATGGTAACACAGTGATCAGGCTGGTTCCACCAGGCTAGGTTATACCCTGGACATTATATGGTGAACACAGTGATCAGGCTGGTTCCCCCAGGCTAGGTTATACCCTGGACATTATATGGGAACACAGTGATCAGGCTGGTTCCACCAGGCTAGGTTATGCCCTGGACATTATATGGTGAACACAGTGATCAGGCTGGTTCCACCAGGCTAGGTTATGCCCTGGACATTATATGGTGAACACAGTGGTCAGGCTGGTTCCACCAGGCTAGGTTATACCCTGGACATTATATGGTAACACAGTGATCAGGCTGGTTCCCCCAGGCTAGGTTATACCCTGGACATTATATGGTGAACACAGTGATCAGGCTGGTTCCCCCAGGCTAGGTTATACCCTGGACATTATATGGGAACACAGTGATCAGGCTGGTTCCTCCAGGCTAGGTTATACCCTGGACATTATATAGGAACACAGTGATCAGGCTGGTTCCCCCAGGCTAGGTTATGCCCTGGACATTATATAGGAACACAGTGATCAGGCTGGTTCCACCGGGCTAGGTTATGCCCTGGGGGTTATATGGTGAACACAGCGATCAGGCTGGTTCCACCAGGCTAGGTTATGCCCTGGGGGTTATATGGTGAACACAGCGATCAGGCTGGTTCCACCAGGCTAGGTTATGCCCTGGGGGTTATATGGTGAACACAGTGATCAGGCTGGTTCCACCAGGCTAGGTTATGTCCTGGACATTATATGGTAACACAGTGGTCAGGCTGGTTCCACCAGGCTAGGTTATACCCTGGACATTATATGGAGAACACAGTGATCAGGCTGGTTCCCCCAGGCTAGGTTATACCCTGCAGTCGCTCTTTAACAATTGTCATCCAAATCCAACCTTCATTTAATCGTTGTGATGCACTGAGGTTCCGAACTCTGTTTTAGATGAGACTGTTTTCAAAAAGGATTAGTTGGTTTTTAGGGGCAGTCGCTCTTTAACATTGTCATCTATCGCCCACCAGGTGCCCTTAAGAGAGTTCCTCAATGAGTTTGACACCTTGATAAGCTTATTTCTCAATGATGCCCACATCGTACTGGGTGACTTGAATCCCGACTTCAATTAATTTCTACTCCTTTCCTTTTTGGACCCTTTCCCAGTCCCCTCCCACTCCAGGCAATACACTTGACCTCATTTTCACAACTAATCTCACTGCAGCCCTCCAGGAACGGGGGACAGTGAGAGTCAAAGGATCGGGAAAGGGAGGAGAGTCAGGAGACATGCTCCTCCCTTCTCCAGGAAAGGGAGGAGAGTCAGGAGACATGCTCCTCCCCCCTCCAGGAGACATGCTCCTCCCCCCTCCAGGAAAGGGAGGAGAGTCAGGAGACATGCCCCTCCCCCCTCCAGGAAAGGGAGGAGAGTCAGGAGACATGCTCCTCCCCCCTCCAGGAAAGGGAGGAGACTCAGGAGACATGCTCCTCCCCCCTCCAGGAAAGGGAGGAGTCAGGAAACATGCTCCTCCCCCCTCCAGGTCTCTGATCACTACTTCGTTTCCTTTTCTCTCCATATCTCCTCTAACCCAGATGGTCATGCTCCTCCCACTCAGCTCTAACCCAGATGGTCATGTGCACCGCCGCAATCTTCGCTCTTTCTCTCTCCCACTACTCTCTCCTCTTCTATCCTATCATCTCTCCCTTCTGCTAAATCATTCTCCCTCCTGTCTCCTGACTCTCCTCCCTTTCCCAATCCTTTGACTCTCACTGTCCCCCGTTCCTCCCGGCCGGCCGGCTCGACCTTCCCCTCCTGCTCCGTGGCTGAGTGACTCATGGCGTGCTAACACAACAGGGCTGCGGGCAGCTGAGCGGAAATGGAGGAAAACTAAACTTCCGGAGGACCTATCATCCTTCCACTCCCTCCTCTCTACCTTCTCTTCCTGTGTATCCGCTGCTAAAGCTGCTTTCTATCACTCTAAATTTCAAGCATCTGCCTCCAACCCTGGGAAACACTTCCCTACTTTCTCCTCCCTCCTTAATCCTCCATGGACGACTTTGTCAACCACTTTGAATTTTTTTTTGACGACATCCGCTCTTCGTTCAGTCTACTGAGCCAACTGATCCCACTCACACAGAACTACCCTACGCCTTGACCTCTTTCTCCCCTCTCTCTCCAGATGAAATCCTGCAACTAATGAGGTCTGGTGACTAGTGATGTCCGGCCGCCCGGCAACCTGGCCCACTAGACCCCATTCCCTCCTCCCTTCTCCAGACCATCTCTGGAGACCTTCTCCCATTCCTCACTTCCTCCATCAACTCAACCCTGACCCTCTGACTTCAAGTTGGCCAGAGTAGCTCCCCTCCTCAAGTAATCAACACTTGACTCCTCTGACGTCAAAAACTACAGACCGGTATCCCTTCTTTCTTTTCTTTCCAAAGCACTTGAGCTTGCTGTCTCTGACCAACTCTCTCGTTATCTCTCTCAGAACGATCTTGACCCTAACCAGTCAGGCTTCAAGGCGGCTCACTCAACTGAGACCACTCTCCTCTGTGTCAGAGGCTCTCTGCTCTGCCAAAGCTGACTCTCTCTCCTTTCATCCTCCTAGATCTATCCGCTGCCTTCGACACTGTGAACCATCAGATCCTCCTCTCCACCCTCTCAGGGTTGATCCTCCTCTCCACCCTCTCAGGGCTGATCCTCCTCTCCACCCTCTCAGGGCTGATCCTCCTCTCCACCCTCTCAGGGCTGATCCTCCTCTCCACCCTCTCAGGGCTGGGCGTCTCAGGCTCTGCACACTCCTGGATTGCATCCTACCTGGCAGGCCGCTCCTACCAGGTGGCGTGGAGAGGATCTTCCTCCCGGGAAAGGTCTGCCCGCTCCAAGACCTCTCCATCATGGTTGACAACCACAGTGTCCCCCACGCAGAGTGCAAAGAACCTTGGCTTGACCCTGCCATTCTCTGCAAACATCAAAGCAGTGACTCGCTCCTGCAGGTTCATGCTTTACAATATCCGTAGAGTACGACCTTTCCTCACACAGAAAGTGGCGCAGGTCCAAATCCAGGCACTTGTCATCTACTGTCTAGACTCTCTGTTGCCTGGGCTCTCCGCTTGTGCCCTGCAATTTATCCAGAATGCCGCAGCCCGCCTGGTGTTCAACCTTCCTAAGTTCTCCCATGTCACCCGCTCCTCCGCACACTCCACTGTCTCCCAGTCGAAGCTCGCATAATCTTCAAGATCCTGGTGCTTGCCTACAGAGCAGCAAGGGGAATGGCGTCTCTACCTTCAGGATATGCTCAAACCCTACATCCCAACCCGAGCACTCCGTTTGCCACCTCTGGTCTCTTGGCCCTCCCACCCCTACGTGAAGGCAGCGACCGTTCAGCCCAGTCCAAGCTCTTCTCTGTCCTGGCACCTCAATGGGAGGGCAGCTTCCACTCAGCCCAGTCCAAGCTCTTCTCTGTCCTGGCACCCCAACGGGAGGGCAGCTCCCACTCAGCCCAGTCCAAGCTCTTCTCTGTCCTGGCACCCCAATGGGAGGGCAGCTCCCCCTCAGCCCAGTCCAAGCTCTTCCCTGTCCTGGCACCCCAACGGAGGAACAAGCTTCCCTCCAAAGTCAGAACAGCGGAGTACCTGCCCATCTTCCGAAAACGTCTGAAAGCCTACCTTTGAAGAGTATCTTAAATCACGGCCCAAAAAACAAAACAAGGCACTAGTCTTTTCCCACTGACTTTACTGATAAATACTTTGTTGAGGGAAAATGTACTTGATACGATGTGATGTGTTGTTGTCTCACCTAGCTATCTTCAGATGAAGGCACTAACTGTAAGTCACTCTGGATAAGAGCATCAGCTAAATTACTAAAATGTAAATGTAAAATGCAGGTTTCTGGAAAAGAGGATCTGATCTTCTGGTAAATTAATGTTTAGTTTGAGGTGAAGAGATATTACAGGCCTAGCTCTCACCCTGGTTTCCTCCAGTAAAGAGATATTAGATATAGCTCTCACCCTGGTTTCCTCCAGTAAAGAGATTAGATCTAGCTCTCACCCTGGTTTCCTCCAGTAAAGAGATATTAGGTCTAGCTCTCACCCTGGTGTCCTCCAGTAAAGAGATATTAGATCTAGCTCTCACCCTGGTGTCCTCCAGTAGAGAGATATTAGATATAGCTCTCACCCTGGTTTCCTCCAGTAAAGAGATTAGATCTAGCTCTCACCCTGGTTTCCTCCAGTAAAGAGATATTAGGTCTAGCTCTCACCCTGGTGTCCTCCAGTAAAGAGATATTAGATCTAGCTCTCACCCTGGTGTCCTCCAGTAGAGAGATATTAGGTCTAGCTCTCACCCTGGTGTCCTCCAGTAGAGAGATATTAGGTCTAGCTCTCACCCTGGTTTCCTCCAGTAAAGAGATATTAGATCTAGCTCTCACCCTGGTGTCCTCCAGTAAAGAGATATTAGGTCTAGCTCTCACCCTGGTTTCCTCCAGTAAATAGATATTAGATCTAGCTCTCACCCTGGTTTCCTCCAGTAGAGAGATATTAGATCTAGCTCTCACCCTGGTTTCCCACAGTAGAGAGATATTAGATCTAGCTCTCACCCTGGTTTCCTCCAGTAGAGAGATATTAGGTCTAGCTCTCACCCTGGTTTCCTCCAGTAAAGAGATATTAGGTCTAGCTATCACCCAGGTTTCCTCCAGTAGAGAGATATTAGATCTAGCTCTCACCCTGGTGTCCTCCAGTAGAGAGATATTAGATCTAGCTCTCACCCTGGTTTCCTCCAGTAGAGAGATATTAGATCTAGCTCTCACCCTGGTTTCCTCCAGTAGAGAGATATTAGATCTAGCTCTCACCCTGGTGTCTTCCAGTAGAGAGATATTAGATCTAGCTCTCACCCTGGTGTCCTCCAGTAGAGAGATATTAGGTCTAGCTCTCACCCTGGTTTCCTCCAGTAAAAAGATATTAGGTCTAGCTCTCACCCTGGTTTCCTCCAGTAGAGAGATATTAGATCTAGCTCTCACCCTGGTTTCCTCCAGTAGAGAGATATTAGATCTAGCGCTCACCCTGGTTTCCCACAGTAAAGAGATATTAGATCTAGCTCTCACCCTGGTTTCCTCCAGTAGAAAGATATTAGATCCAGCTCTCACCCTGGTGTCCTCCAGTAGAGAGATATTAGATCTAGCTCTCACCCTGGTTTCCTCCAGTAGAGAGATATTAGGTCTAGCTCTCACCCTGGTTTCCTCCAGTAAAGAGATATTAGGTCTAGCTCTCACCCTGGTTTCCTCCAGTAGAGAGCTATTAGGTCTAGCTCTCACCCTGGTTTCCTCCAGTAGAGAGATTTAGATCTAGCTCTCACCCTGGTTTCCTCCAGTAGAGAGATATTAGATCTAGCGCTCACCCTGGTTTCCCACAGTAAAGAGATATTAGGTCTAGCTCTCACCCTGGTTTCCTCCAGTAGAGAGATATTAGATCTAGCTCTCACCCTGGTTTCCTCCAGTAGAAATATATTAGATCTAGCTCTCACCCTGGTGTCCTCCAGTAGAGAGATATTAGATCTAGCTCTCACCCTGGTTTCCTCCAGTAGAGAGATATTAGGTCTAGCTCTCACCCTGGTTTCCTCCAGTAAAGAGATATTAGGTCTAGCTCTCACCCTTGTTTCCTCCAGTAGAGAGATATTAGATCTAGCTCTCACCCTGGTTTCCTCCAGTAGAGAGATATTAGGTCTAGCTCTCACCCTGGTTTCCTCCAGTAGAGAGATATTAGATCTAGCTCTCACCCTGGTTTCCTCCAGTAGAGAGATATTAGATCTAGCGCTCACCCCGTCCTCCAGTAGAGAGATATTAGGTCTAGCTCTCACCCTGATTTCCTCCAGTAAAGAGATATTAGGTCTAGCTCTCACCCTGGTGTCCTCCAGTAGAGAGATATTAGATCTAGCTCTCACCCTGGTTTCCTCCAGTAGAGAGATATTAGATCTAGCTCTCACCCTGGTGTCCTCCAGTAAAGAGATATTAGATCTAGCTCTCACCCTGGTGTCCTCCAGTAGAAAGATATTAGATCTAGCTCTCACCCTGGTGTCCTCCAGTAAAGAGATATTAGATCTAGCTCTCACCCTGGTTTCCTCCAGTAGAGAGATATTAGGTCTAGCTCTCACCCTGGTTTCCTCCAGTAGAGATATATTAGGTCTAGCACTCACCCTGGTTTCCTCCAGTAGAGAGATATTAGATCTAGCTCTCACCCTGGTTTCCTCCAGTAAAGAGATATTAGGTCTAGCGCTCACCCTGGTTTCCTCCAGTAGAGAGATATTAGATCTAGCTCTCACCCTGGTTTCCTCCAGTAAATAGATATTAGGTCTAGCGCTCACCCTGGTGTCCTCCAGTAAAGAGATATTAGATCTAGCTCTCACCCTGGTTTCCTCCAGTAGAGAGATATTAGGTCTAGCTCTCACCCTGGTTTCCTCCAGTAAAGAGATATTAGGTCTAGCTCTCACCCTGGTTTCCTCCAGTAGAGAGATATTAGATCTAGCTCTCACCCTGGTGTCCTCCAGTAGAGAGATATTAGATCTAGCTCTCACCCTGGTTTCCTCCAGCAGAGATATATTAGATCTAGCTCTCACCCTGGTTTCCCACAGTAGAGAGATATTAGATCTAGCTCTCACCCTGGTTTCCTCCAGTAGAGAGATATTAGGTCTAGCTCTCACCCTGGTTTCCTCCAGTAAAGAGATATTAGGTCTAGCTATCACCCAGGTTTCCTCCAGTAGAGAGATATTAGATCTAGCTCTCACCCTGGTGTCCTCCAGTAGAGATATTAGATCTAGCTCTCACCCTGGTTTCCTCCAGTAGAGAGATATTAGATCTAGCTCTCACCCTGGTTTCCTCCAGTAGAGAGATATTAGATCTAGCTCTCACCCTGGTGTCTTCCAGTAGAGAGATATTAGATCTAGCTCTCACCCTGGTGTCCTCCAGTAGAGAGATATTAGGTCTAGCTCTCACCCTGGTTTCCTCCAGTAAAGAGATATTAGGTCTAGCTCTCACCCTGGTTTCCTCCAGTAGAGAGATATTAGATCTAGCTCTCACCCTGGTTGCCTCCAGTAGAGAGATATTAGATCTAGCGCTCACCCTGGTTTCCCACAGTAAAGAGATATTAGATCTAGCTCTCACCCTGGTGTCCTCCAGTAGAAAGATATTAGATCCAGCTCTCACCCTGGTGTCCTCCAGTAGATAGATATTAGATCTAGCTCTCACCCTGGTGTCCTCCAGTAGAGAGATATTAGGTCTAGCTCTCACCCTGGTTTCCTCCAGTAAAGAGATATTAGGTCTAGCTCTCACCCTGGTTTCCTCCAGTAGAGAGCTATTAGGTCTAGCTCTCACCCTGGTTTCCTCCAGTAGAGAGATTTAGATCTAGCTCTCACCCTGGTTTCCTCCAGTAGAGAGATATTAGATCTAGCGCTCACCCTGGTTTCCCACAGTAAAGAGATATTAGGTCTAGCTCTCACCCTGGTTTCCTCCAGTAGAGATATTAGATCTAGCTCTCACCCTGGTTTCCTCCAGTAGAAATATATTAGATCTAGCTCTCACCCTGGTGTCCTCCAGTAGAGAGATATTAGATCTAGCTCTCACCCTGGTTTCCTCCAGTAGAGAGATATTAGGTCTAGCTCTCACCCTGGTTTCCTCCAGTAAAGAGATATTAGGTCTAGCTCTCACCCTTGTTTCCTCCAGTAGAGAGATATTAGATCTAGCTCTCACCCTGGTTTCCTCCAGTAGAGAGATATTAGGTCTAGCTCTCACCCTGGTGTCCTCCAGTAGAGATATATTAGATCTAGCTCTCACCCTGGTTTCCTCCAGTAGAGAGATATTAGATCTAGCGCTCACCCTGGTTTCCCACAGTAAAGAGATATTAGGTCTAGCTCTCACCCTGGTTTCCTCCAGTAGAAAGATATTAGATCTAGCTCTCACCCTGGTGTCCTCCAGTAGAGAGATATTAGATCTAGCGCTCACCCCGTCCTCCAGTAGAGAGATATTAGGTCTAGCTCTCACCCTGATATCCTCCAGTAAAGAGATATTAGGTCTAGCTCTCACCCTGGTGTCCTCCAGTAGAGAGATATTAGATCTAGCTCTCACCCTGGTTTCCTCCAGTAGAGAGATATTAGATCTAGCTCTCACCCTGGTGTCCTCCAGTAAAGAGATATTAGATCTAGCTCTCACCCTGGTTTCCTCCAGTAGAGAGATATTAGGTATAGCTCTCACCCTGGTTTCCTCCAGTAGAGAGATATTAGATCTAGCTCTCACCCTGGTTTCCTCCAGTAGAGAGATATTAGGTCTAGCTCTCACCCTGGTGTCCTCCAGTAGAGAGATATTAGATCTAGCTCTCACCCTGGTTTCCTCCAGTAAATAGATATTAGGTCTAGCACTCACCCTGGTTTCCTCCAGTAGAGAGATATTAGATCTAGCTCTCACCCTGGTTTCCTCCAGTAAAGAGATATTAGGTCTAGCGCTCACCCTGGTTTCCTCCAGTAGAGATATTAGATCTAGCTCTCACCCTGGTTTCCTCCAGTAGAGAGATATTAGGTCTAGCTCTCACCCTGGTTTCCTCCAGTAGAGAGATATTAGATCTAGCTCTCACCCTGGTTTCCTCCAGTAGAGAGATATTAGATCTAGCTCTCACCCTGGTGTCCTCCAGTAAATAGATATTAGGTCTAGCGCTCACCCTGGTTTCCTCCAGTAAAGAGATATTAGATCTAGCTCTCACCCTGGTGTCCTCCAGTAGAGAGATATTAGATCTAGCTCTCACCCTGGTTTCCTCCAGTAGAGAGATATTAGATCTAGCTCTCACCCTGGTTTCCTCCAGTAAAGAGATATTAGGTCTAGCTCTCACCCTGGTGTCCTCCAGTAGAGAGATATTAGATCTAGCTCTCACCCTGGTGTCCTCCAGTAGAGAGATATTAGATCTAGCTCTCACCCTGGTGTCCTCCAGTAAAGAGATATTAGATCTAGCTCTCACCCTGGTGTCCTCCAGTAGAAAGATATTAGATCTAGCTCTCACCCTGGTGTCCTCCAGTAAAGAGATATTAGATCTAGCTTTCACCCTGGTGTCCTCCAGTAGAGAGATATTAGGTCTAGCTCTCACCCTGGTTTACTCCAGTAGAGAGATATTAGATCTAGCTCTCACCCTGGTTTCCTCCAGTAAATAGATATTAGGTCTAGCGCTCACCCTGGTTTCCTCCAGTAAAGAGATATTAGATCTAGCTCTCACCCTGGTGTCCTCCAGTAAAGAGATATTAGATCTAGCTCTCACCCTGGTGTCCTCCAGTAGAGAGATATTAGGTCTAGCTCTCACCCTGGTTTCCTCCAGTAAATAGATATTAGGTCTAGCGCTCACCCTGGTTTCCTCCAGTAAAGAGATATTAGATCTAGCTCTCACCCTGGTGTCCTCCAGTAGAGAGATATTAGATCTAGCTCTCACCCTGGTTTCCTCCAGTAAAGAGATATTGGGTCTAGCTCTCACCCTGGTTTCCTCCAGTAAAGAGATATTGGGTCTAGCTCTCACCCTGGTTTCCTCCAGTAAAGAGATATTAGGTCTAGCTCTCACCCTGGTTTCCTCCAGTAAATAGATATTAGGTCTAGCGCTCACCCTGGTTTCCTCCAGTAAAGAGATATTAGGTCTAGCTCTCACCCTGGTTTCCTCCAGTAAAGAGATATTAGATCTAGCTCTCACCCTGGTTTCCTCCAGTAGAGAGATATTAGGTCTAGCTCTCACCCTGGTTTCCTCCAGTAAAGAGATATTAGGTCTAGCTCTCACCCTGGTTTCCTCCAGTAGAGAGATATTAGATCTAGCTCTCACCCTGGTGTCCTCCAGTAGAGAGATATTAGATCTAGCTCTCACCCTGTTTTCCTCCAGTAGAGAGATATTAGATCTAGCTCTCACCCTGGTTTCCCACAGTAGAGAGATATTAGATCTAGCTCTCACCCTGGTTTCCTCCAGTAGAGAGATATTAGGTCTAGCTCTCACCCTGGTTTCCTCCAGTAAAGAGATATTAGGTCTAGCTATCACCCAGGTTTCCTCCAGTAGAGAGATATTAGATCTAGCTCTCACCCTGGTGTCCTCCAGTAGAGATATTAGATCTAGCTCTCACCCTGGTTTCCTCCAGTAGAGAGATATTAGATCTAGCTCTCACCCTGGTTTCCTCCAGTAGAGAGATATTAGATCTAGCTCTCACCCTGGTGTCTTCCAGTAGAGAGATATTAGATCCAGCTCTCACCCTGGTGTCCTCCAGTAGAGAGATATTAGATCTAGCTCTCACCCTGGTGTCCTCCAGTAGAGATATTAGATCTAGCTCTCACCCTGGTTTCCTCCAGTAGAGAGATATTAGATCTAGCTCTCACCCTGGTTTCCTCCAGTAGAGAGATATTAGATCTAGCTCTCACCCTGGTGTCTTCCAGTAGAGAGATATTAGATCTAGCTCTCACCCTGGTGTCCTCCAGTAGAGAGATATTAGGTCTAGCTCTCACCCTGGTTTCCTCCAGTAAAGAGATATTAGGTCTAGCTCTCACCCTGGTTTCCTCCAGTAGAGAGATATTAGATCTAGCTCTCACCCTGGTTGCCTCCAGTAGAGAGATATTAGATCTAGCGCTCACCCTGGTTTCCCACAGTAAAGAGATATTAGATCTAGCTCTCACCCTGGTTTCCTCCAGTAGAAAGATATTAGATCCAGCTCTCACCCTGGTGTCCTCCAGTAGAGAGATATTAGATCTAGCTCTCACCCTGGTTTCCTCCAGTAGAGAGATATTAGATCCAGCTCTCACCCTGGTGTCCTCCAGTAGAGAGATATTAGATCTAGCTCTCACCCTGGTGTCTTCCAGTAGAGAGATATTAGATCTAGCTCTCACCCTGGTGTCCTCCAGTAGAGAGATATTAGGTCTAGCTCTCACCCTGGTTTCCTCCAGTAAAGAGATATTAGGTCTAGCTCTCACCCTTGTTTCCTCCAGTAGAGAGATATTAGATCTAGCTCTCACCCTGGTTTCCTCCAGTAGAGAGATATTAGGTCTAGCTCTCACCCTGGTTTCCTCCAGTAGAGATATATTAGATCTAGCTCTCACCCTGGTTTCCTCCAGTAGAGAGATATTAGATCTAGCGCTCACCCTGGTTTCCCACAGTAAAGAGATATTAGGTCTAGCGCTCACCCTGGTGTCCTCCAGTAGAGATATTAGATCTAGCTCTCACCCTGGTTTCCTCCAGTAGAGAGATATTAGGTCTAGCTCTCACCCTGGTTTCCTCCAGTAGAGAGATATTAGATCTAGCTCTCACCCTGGTTTCCTCCAGTAGAGAGATATTAGATCTAGCTCTCACCCTGGTGTCCTCCAGTAAATAGATATTAGGTCTAGCGCTCACCCTGGTTTCCTCCAGTAAAGAGATATTAGATCTAGCTCTCACCCTGGTGTCCTCCAGTAGAGAGATATTAGATCTTGCTCTCACCCTGGTTTCCTCCAGTAGAGAGATATTAGATCTAGCTCTCACCCTGGTTTCCTCCAGTAAAGAGATATTAGGTCTAGCTCTCACCCTGGTGTCCTCCAGTAGAGAGATATTAGATCTAGCTCTCACCCTGGTGTCCTCCAGTAGAGAGATATTAGATCTAGCTCTCACCCTGGTGTCCTCCAGTAAATAGATATTAGGTCTAGCGCTCACCCTGGTTTCCTCCAGTAAAGAGATATTAGATCTAGCTCTCACCCTGGTGTCCTCCAGTAAAGAGATATTAGATCTAGCTTTCACCCTGGTGTCCTCCAGTAGAGAGATATTAGGTCTAGCTCTCACCCTGGCTTACTCCAGTAGAGAGATATTAGATCTAGCTCTCACCCTGGTGTCCTCCAGTAAATAGATATTAGGTCTAGCGCTCACCCTGGTTTCCTCCAGTAAAGAGATATTAGATCTAGCTCTCACCCTGGTGTCCTCCAGTAAAGAGATATTAGATCTAGCTCTCACCCTGGTGTCCTCCAGTAGAGAGATATTAGGTCTAGCTCTCACCCTGGTTTCCTCCAGTAAATAGATATTAGGTCTAGCGCTCACCCTGGTTTCCTCCAGTAAAGAGATATTAGATCTAGCTCTCACCCTGGTTTCCTCCAGTAGAGAGATATTAGATCTAGCTCTCACCCTGGTTTCCTCCAGTAAAGAGATATTGGGTCTAGCTCTCACCCTGGTTTCCTCCAGTAAAGAGATATTGGGTCTAGCTCTCACCCTGGTTTCCTCCAGTAAAGAGATATTAGGTCTAGCTCTCACCCTGGTTTCCTCCAGTAAATAGATATTAGGTCTAGCGCTCACCCTGGTTTCCTCCAGTAAAGAGATATTAGGTCTAGCTCTCACCCTGGTTTCCTCCAGTAAAGAGATATTAGATCTAGCTCTCACCCTGGTTTCCTCCAGTAGAGAGATATTAGGTCTAGCTCTCACCCTGGTTTCCTCCAGTAAAGAGATATTAGGTCTAGCTCTCACCCTGGTGTCCTCCAGTAGAGAGATATTAGATCTAGCTCTCACCCTGGTGTCCTCCAGTAGAGAGATATTAGATCTAGCTCTCACCCTGTTTTCCTCCAGTAGAGAGATATTAGATCTAGCTCTCACCCTGGTTTCCCACAGTAGAGAGATATTAGATCTAGCTCTCACCCTGGTTTCCTCCAGTAGAGAGATATTAGGTCTAGCTCTCACCCTGGTTTCCTCCAGTAAAGAGATATTAGGTCTAGCTATCACCCAGGTTTCCTCCAGAAGAGAGATATTAGATCTAGCTCTCACCCTGGTGTCCTCCAGTAGAGATATTAGATCTAGCTCTCACCCTGGTTTCCTCCAGTAGAGAGATATTAGATCTAGCTCTCACCCTGGTTTCCTCCAGTAGAGAGATATTAGATCTAGCTCTCACCCTGGTGTCTTCCAGTAGAGAGATATTAGATCCAGCTCTCACCCTGGTGTCCTCCAGTAGAGAGATATTAGATCTAGCTCTCACCCTGGTGTCCTCCAGTAGAGATATTAGATCTAGCTCTCACCCTGGTTTCCTCCAGTAGAGAGATATTAGATCTAGCTCTCACCCTGGTTTCCTCCAGTAGAGAGATATTAGATCTAGCTCTCACCCTGGTGTCTTCCAGTAGAGAGATATTAGATCTAGCTCTCACCCTGGTGTCCTCCAGTAGAGAGATATTAGGTCTAGCTCTCACCCTGGTTTCCTCCAGTAAAGAGATATTAGGTCTAGCTCTCACCCTGGTTTCCTCCAGTAGAGAGCTATTAGGTCTAGCTCTCACCCTGGTTTCCTCCAGTAGAGAGATTTAGATCTAGCTCTCACCCTGGTTTCCTCCAGTAGAGAGATATTAGATCTAGCGCTCACCCTGGTTTCCCACAGTAAAGAGATATTAGGTCTAGCTCTCACCCTGGTTTCCTCCAGTAGAGATATTAGATCTAGCTCTCACCCTGGTTTCCTCCAGTAGAAATATATTAGATCTAGCTCTCACCCTGGTGTCCTCCAGTAGAGAGATATTAGATCTAGCTCTCACCCTGGTTTCCTCCAGTAGAGAGATATTAGGTCTAGCTTTCACCCTGGTGTCCTCCAGTAAAGAGATATTAGGTCTAGCTCTCACCCTTGTTTCCTCCAGTAGAGAGATATTAGATCTAGCTCTCACCCTGGTTTCCTCCAGTAGAGAGATATTAGATCTAGCGCTCACCCTGGTTTCCCACAGTAAAGAGATATTAGGTCTAGCTCTCACCCTGGTTTCCTCCAGTAGAAAGATATTAGATCTAGCTCTCACCCTGGTGTCCTCCAGTAGAGAGATATTAGATCTAGCGCTCACCCCGTCCTCCAGTAGAGAGATATTAGGTCTAGCTCTCACCCTGATTTCCTCCAGTAAAGAGATATTAGGTCTAGCTCTCACCCTGGTGTCCTCCAGTAGAGAGATATTAGATCTAGCTCTCACCCTGGTGTCCTCCAGTAGAGAGATATTAGATCTAGCTCTCACCCTGGTGTCCTCCAGTAAAGAGATATTAGAACTAGCTCTCACCCTGGTTTCCTCCAGTAAAGAGATATTAGATCTAGCTTTCACCCTGGTGTCCTCCAGTAGAGAGATATTAGGTCTAGCTCTCACCCTGGTTTACTCCAGTAGAGAGATATTAGATCTAGCTCTCACCCTGGTTTCCTCCAGTAAATAGATATTAGGTCTAGCGCTCACCCTGGTTTCCTCCAGTAAAGAGATATTAGATCTAGCTCTCACCCTGGTGTCCTCCAGTAAAGAGATATTAGATCTAGCTCTCACCCTGGTGTCCTCCAGTAGAGAGATATTAGGTCTAGCTCTCACCCTGGTTTCCTCCAGTAAATAGATATTAGGTCTAGCGCTCACCCTGGTTTCCTCCAGTAAAGAGATATTAGATCTAGCTCTCACCCTGGTGTCCTCCAGTAGAGAGATATTAGATCTAGCTCTCACCCTGGTTTCCTCCAGTAAAGAGATATTGGGTCTAGCTCTCACCCTGGTTTCCTCCAATAAAGAGATATTGGGTCTAGCTCTCACCCTGGTTTCCTCCAGTAAAGAGATATTAGGTCTAGCTCTCACCCTGGTTTCCTCCAGTAAATAGATATTAGGTCTAGCGCTCACCCTGGTTTCCTCCAGTAAAGAGATATTAGGTCTAGCTCTCACCCTGGTTTCCTCCAGTAAAGAGATATTAGATCTAGCTCTCACCCTGGTTTCCTCCAGTAGAGAGATATTAGGTCTAGCTCTCACCCTGGTTTCCTCCAGTAAAGAGATATTAGGTCTAGCTCTCACCCTGGTTTCCTCCAGTAGAGAGATATTAGATCTAGCTCTCACCCTGGTGTCCTCCAGTAGAGAGATATTAGATCTAGCTCTCACCCTGGTTTCCTCCAGTAGAGAGATATTAGATCTAGCTCTCACCCTGGTTTCCCACAGTAGAGAGATATTAGATCTAGCTCTCACCCTGGTTTCCTCCAGTAGAGAGATATTAGGTCTAGCTCTCACCCTGGTTTCCTCCAGTAAAGAGATATTAGGTCTAGCTATCACCCAGGTTTCCTCCAGTAGAGAGATATTAGATCTAGCTCTCACCCTGGTGTCCTCCAGTAGAGATATTAGATCTAGCTCTCACCCTGGTTTCCTCCAGTAGAGAGATATTAGATCTAGCTCTCACCCTGGTTTCCTCCAGTAGAGAGATATTAGATCTAGCTCTCACCCTGGTGTCTTCCAGTAGAGAGATATTAGATCCAGCTCTCACCCTGGTGTCCTCCAGTAGAGAGATATTAGATCTAGCTCTCACCCTGGTGTCCTCCAGTAGAGATATTAGATCTAGCTCTCACCCTGGTTTCCTCCAGTAGAGAGATATTAGATCTAGCTCTCACCCTGGTTTCCTCCAGTAGAGAGATATTAGATCTAGCTCTCACCCTGGTGTCTTCCAGTAGAGAGATATTAGATCTAGCTCTCACCCTGGTGTCCTCCAGTAGAGAGATATTAGGTCTAGCTCTCACCCTGGTTTCCTCCAGTAAAGAGATATTAGGTCTAGCTCTCACCCTGGTTTCCTCCAGTAGAGAGATATTAGATCTAGCTCTCACCCTGGTTTCCTCCAGTAGAGAGATATTAGATCTAGCGCTCACCCTGGTTTCCCACAGTAAAGAGATATTAGATCTAGCTCTCACCCTGGTTTCCTCCAGTAGAAAGATATTAGATCCAGCTCTCACCCTGGTGTCCTCCAGTAGAGAGATATTAGATCTAGCTCTCACCCTGGTTTCCTCCAGTAGAGAGATATTAGATCCAGCTCTCACCCTGGTGTCCTCCAGTAGAGAGATATTAGATCTAGCTCTCACCCTGGTGTCTTCCAGTAGAGAGATATTAGATCTAGCTCTCACCCTGGTGTCCTCCAGTAGAGAGATATTAGGTCTAGCTCTCACCCTGGTTTCCTCCAGTAAAGAGATATTAGGTCTAGCTCTCACCCTTGTTTCCTCCAGTAGAGAGATATTAGATCTAGCTCTCACCCTGGTTTCCTCCAGTAGAGAGATATTAGGTCTAGCTCTCACCCTGGTTTCCTCCAGTAGAGATATATTAGATCTAGCTCTCACCCTGGTTTCCTCCAGTAGAGAGATATTAGATCTAGCGCTCACCCTGGTTTCCCACAGTAAAGAGATATTAGGTCTAGCTCTCACCCTGGTTTCCTCCAGTAGAAAGATATTAGATCTAGCTCTCACCCTGGTGTCCTCCAGTAGAGAGATATTAGATCTAGCGCTCACCCCGTCCTCCAGTAGAGAGATATTAGGTCTAGCTCTCACCCTGATTTCCTCCAGTAAAGAGATATTAGGTCTAGCTCTCACCCTGGTGTCCTCCAGTAGAGAGATATTAGATCTAGCTCTCACCCTGGTTTCCTCCAGTAGAGAGATATTAGATCTAGCTCTCACCCTGGTTTCCTCCAGTAGAGAGATATTAGGTCTAGCTCTCACCCTGGTGTCCTCCAGTAGAGAGATATTAGATCTAGCTCTCACCCTGGTTTCCTCCAGTAAATATATATTAGGTCTAGCACTCACCCTGGTTTCCTCCAGTAGAGAGATATTAGATCTAGCTCTCACCCTGGTTTCCTCCAGTAAAGAGATATTAGGTCTAGCGCTCACCCTGGTGTCCTCCAGTAGAGATATTAGATCTAGCTCTCACCCTGGTTTCCTCCAGTAGAGAGATATTAGGTCTAGCTCTCACCCTGGTTTCCTCCAGTAGAGAGATATTAGATCTAGCTCTCACCCTGGTTTCCTCCAGTAGAGAGATATTAGATCTAGCTCTCACCCTGGTGTCCTCCAGTAAATAGATATTAGGTCTAGCGCTCACCCTGGTTTCCTCCAGTAAAGAGATATTAGATCTAGCTCTCACCCTGGTGTCCTCCAGTAGAGAGATATTAGATCTTGCTCTCACCCTGGTTTCCTCCAGTAGAGAGATATTAGATCTAGCTCTCACCCTGGTTTCCTCCAGTAAAGAGATATTAGGTCTAGCTCTCACCCTGGTGTCCTCCAGTAGAGAGATATTAGATCTAGCTCTCACCCTGGTGTCCTCCAGTAGAGAGATATTAGATCTAGCTCTCACCCTGGTGTCCTCCAGTAAATAGATATTAGGTCTAGCGCTCACCCTGGTTTCCTCCAGTAAAGAGATATTAGATCTAGCTCTCACCCTGGTGTCCTCCAGTAAAGAGATATTAGATCTAGCTTTCACCCTGGTGTCCTCCAGTAGAGAGATATTAGGTCTAGCTCTCACCCTGGCTTACTCCAGTAGAGAGATATTAGATCTAGCTCTCACCCTGGTGTCCTCCAGTAAATAGATATTAGGTCTAGCGCTCACCCTGGTTTCCTCCAGTAAAGAGATATTAGATCTAGCTCTCACCCTGGTGTCCTCCAGTAAAGAGATATTAGATCTAGCTCTCACCCTGGTGTCCTCCAGTAGAGAGATATTAGGTCTAGCTCTCACCCTGGTTTCCTCCAGTAAATAGATATTAGGTCTAGCGCTCACCCTGGTTTCCTCCAGTAAAGAGATATTAGATCTAGCTCTCACCCTGGTTTCCTCCAGTAGAGAGATATTAGATCTAGCTCTCACCCTGGTTTCCTCCAGTAAAGAGATATTGGGTCTAGCTCTCACCCTGGTTTCCTCCAGTAAAGAGATATTGGGTCTAGCTCTCACCCTGGTTTCCTCCAGTAAAGAGATATTAGGTCTAGCTCTCACCCTGGTTTCCTCCAGTAAATAGATATTAGGTCTAGCGCTCACCCTGGTTTCCTCCAGTAAAGAGATATTAGGTCTAGCTCTCACCCTGGTTTCCTCCAGTAAAGAGATATTAGATCTAGCTCTCACCCTGGTTTCCTCCAGTAGAGAGATATTAGGTCTAGCTCTCACCCTGGTTTCCTCCAGTAAAGAGATATTAGGTCTAGCTCTCACCCTGGTGTCCTCCAGTAGAGAGATATTAGATCTAGCTCTCACCCTGGTGTCCTCCAGTAGAGAGATATTAGATCTAGCTCTCACCCTGGTTTCCTCCAGTAGAGAGATATTAGATCTAGCTCTCACCCTGGTTTCCCACAGTAGAGAGATATTAGATCTAGCTCTCACCCTGGTTTCCTCCAGTAGAGAGATATTAGGTCTAGCTCTCACCCTGGTTTCCTCCAGTAAAGAGATATTAGGTCTAGCTATCACCCAGGTTTCCTCCAGAAGAGAGATATTAGATCTAGCTCTCACCCTGGTGTCCTCCAGTAGAGATATTAGATCTAGCTCTCACCCTGGTTTCCTCCAGTAGAGAGATATTAGATCTAGCTCTCACCCTGGTTTCCTCCAGTAGAGAGATATTAGATCTAGCTCTCACCCTGGTGTCTTCCAGTAGAGAGATATTAGATCCAGCTCTCACCCTGGTGTCCTCCAGTAGAGAGATATTAGATCTAGCTCTCACCCTGGTGTCCTCCAGTAGAGATATTAGATCTAGCTCTCACCCTGGTTTCCTCCAGTAGAGAGATATTAGATCTAGCTCTCACCCTGGTTTCCTCCAGTAGAGAGATATTAGATCTAGCTCTCACCCTGGTGTCTTCCAGTAGAGAGATATTAGATCTAGCTCTCACCCTGGTGTCCTCCAGTAGAGAGATATTAGGTCTAGCTCTCACCCTGGTTTCCTCCAGTAAAGAGATATTAGGTCTAGCTCTCACCCTGGTTTCCTCCAGTAGAGAGATATTAGATCTAGCTCTCACCCTGGTTGCCTCCAGTAGAGAGATATTAGATCTAGCGCTCACCCTGGTTTCCCACAGTAAAGAGATATTAGATCTAGCTCTCACCCTGGTTTCCTCCAGTAGAAAGATATTAGATCCAGCTCTCACCCTGGGGTCCTCCAGTAGAGAGATATTAGATCTAGCTCTCACCCTGGTTTCCTCCAGTAGAGAGATATTAGGTCTAGCTCTCACCCTGGTTTCCTCCAGTAAAGAGATATTAGGTCTAGCTCTCACCCTGGTTTCCTCCAGTAGAGAGCTATTAGGTCTAGCTCTCACCCTGGTTTCCTCCAGTAGAGAGATTTAGATCTAGCTCTCACCCTGGTTTCCTCCAGTAGAGAGATATTAGATCTAGCGCTCACCCTGGTTTCCCACAGTAAAGAGATATTAGGTCTAGCTCTCACCCTGGTTTCCTCCAGTAGAGATATTAGATCTAGCTCTCACCCTGGTTTCCTCCAGTAGAAATATATTAGATCTAGCTCTCACCCTGGTGTCCTCCAGTAGAGAGATATTAGATCTAGCTCTCACCCTGGTTTCCTCCAGTAGAGAGATATTAGGTCTAGCTTTCACCCTGGTGTCCTCCAGTAAAGAGATATTAGGTCTAGCTCTCACCCTTGTTTCCTCCAGTAGAGAGATATTAGATCTAGCTCTCACCCTGGTTTCCTCCAGTAGAGAGATATTAGATCTAGCGCTCACCCTGGTTTCCCACAGTAAAGAGATATTAGGTCTAGCTCTCACCCTGGTTTCCTCCAGTAAATAGATATTAGGTCTAGCGCTCACCCTGGTTTCCTCCAGTAAAGAGATATTAGATCTAGCTCTCACCCTGGTTTCCTCCAGTAGAGAGATATTAGATCTAGCTCTCACCCTGGTTTCCTCCAGTAAAGAGATATTGGGTCTAGCTCTCACCCTGGTTTCCTCCAGTAAAGAGATATTGGGTCTAGCTCTCACCCTGGTTTCCTCCAGTAAAGAGATATTAGGTCTAGCTCTCACCCTGGTTTCCTCCAGTAAATAGATATTAGGTCTAGCGCTCACCCTGGTTTCCTCCAGTAAAGAGATATTAGGTCTAGCTCTCACCCTGGTTTCCTCCAGTAAAGAGATATTAGATCTAGCTCTCACCCTGGTTTCCTCCAGTAGAGAGATATTAGGTCTAGCTCTCACCCTGGTTTCCTCCAGTAAAGAGATATTAGGTCTAGCTCTCACCCTGGTGTCCTCCAGTAGAGAGATATTAGATCTAGCTCTCACCCTGGTGTCCTCCAGTAGAGAGATATTAGATCTAGCTCTCACCCTGGTTTCCTCCAGTAGAGAGATATTAGATCTAGCTCTCACCCTGGTTTCCCACAGTAGAGAGATATTAGATCTAGCTCTCACCCTGGTTTCCTCCAGTAGAGAGATATTAGGTCTAGCTCTCACCCTGGTTTCCTCCAGTAAAGAGATATTAGGTCTAGCTATCACCCAGGTTTCCTCCAGAAGAGAGATATTAGATCTAGCTCTCACCCTGGTGTCCTCCAGTAGAGATATTAGATCTAGCTCTCACCCTGGTTTCCTCCAGTAGAGAGATATTAGATCTAGCTCTCACCCTGGTTTCCTCCAGTAGAGAGATATTAGATCTAGCTCTCACCCTGGTGTCTTCCAGTAGAGAGATATTAGATCCAGCTCTCACCCTGGTGTCCTCCAGTAGAGAGATATTAGATCTAGCTCTCACCCTGGTGTCCTCCAGTAGAGATATTAGATCTAGCTCTCACCCTGGTTTCCTCCAGTAGAGAGATATTAGATCTAGCTCTCACCCTGGTTTCCTCCAGTAGAGAGATATTAGATCTAGCTCTCACCCTGGTGTCTTCCAGTAGAGAGATATTAGATCTAGCTCTCACCCTGGTGTCCTCCAGTAGAGAGATATTAGGTCTAGCTCTCACCCTGGTTTCCTCCAGTAAAGAGATATTAGGTCTAGCTCTCACCCTGGTTTCCTCCAGTAGAGAGATATTAGATCTAGCTCTCACCCTGGTTGCCTCCAGTAGAGAGATATTAGATCTAGCGCTCACCCTGGTTTCCCACAGTAAAGAGATATTAGATCTAGCTCTCACCCTGGTTTCCTCCAGTAGAAAGATATTAGATCCAGCTCTCACCCTGGGGTCCTCCAGTAGAGAGATATTAGATCTAGCTCTCACCCTGGTTTCCTCCAGTAGAGAGATATTAGGTCTAGCTCTCACCCTGGTTTCCTCCAGTAAAGAGATATTAGGTCTAGCTCTCACCCTGGTTTCCTCCAGTAGAGAGCTATTAGGTCTAGCTCTCACCCTGGTTTCCTCCAGTAGAGAGATTTAGATCTAGCTCTCACCCTGGTTTCCTCCAGTAGAGAGATATTAGATCTAGCGCTCACCCTGGTTTCCCACAGTAAAGAGATATTAGGTCTAGCTCTCACCCTGGTTTCCTCCAGTAGAGATATTAGATCTAGCTCTCACCCTGGTTTCCTCCAGTAGAAATATATTAGATCTAGCTCTCACCCTGGTGTCCTCCAGTAGAGAGATATTAGATCTAGCTCTCACCCTGGTTTCCTCCAGTAGAGAGATATTAGGTCTAGCTTTCACCCTGGTTTCCTCCAGTAAAGAGATATTAGGTCTAGCTCTCACCCTTGTTTCCTCCAGTAGAGAGATATTAGATCTAGCTCTCACCCTGGTTTCCTCCAGTAGAGAGATATTAGATCTAGCGCTCACCCTGGTTTCCCACAGTAAAGAGATATTAGGTCTAGCTCTCACCCTGGTTTCCTCCAGTAGAAAGATATTAGATCTAGCTCTCACCCTGGTGTCCTCCAGTAGAGAGATATTAGATCTAGCGCTCACCCCGTCCTCCAGTAGAGAGATATTAGGTCTAGCTCTCACCCTGATTTCCTCCAGTAAAGAGATATTAGGTCTAGCTCTCACCCTGGTGTCCTCCAGTAGAGAGATATTAGATCTAGCTCTCACCCTGGTTTCCTCCAGTAGAGAGATATTAGATCTAGCTCTCACCCTGGTGTCCTCCAGTAAAGAGATATTAGATCTAGCTCTCACCCTGGTTTCCTCCAGTAGAGAGATATTAGGTCTAGCTCTCACCCTGGTTTCCTCCAGTAGAGAGATATTAGATCTAGCTCTCACCCTGGTGTCCTCCAGTAGAGAGATATTAGGTCTAGCTCTCACCCTGGTGTCCTCCAGTAGAGAGATATTAGATCTAGCTCTCACCCTGGTTTCCTCCAGTAAATAGATATTAGGTCTAGCACTCACCCTGGTTTCCTCCAGTAGAGAGATATTAGATCTAGCTCTCACCCTGGTTTCCTCCAGTAAAGAGATATTAGGTCTAGCGCTCACCCTGGTTTCCTCCAGTAGAGAGATATTAGATCTAGCTCTCACCCTGGTTTCCTCCAGTAGAGAGATATTAGGTCTAGCTCTCACCCTGGTTTCCTCCAGTAGAGAGATATTAGATCTAGCTCTCACCCTGGTTTCCTCCAGTAGAGAGATATTAGATCTAGCTCTCACCCTGGTTTCCTCCAGTAAATAGATATTAGGTCTAGCGCTCACCCTGGTTTCCTCCAGTAAAGAGATATTAGATCTAGCTCTCACCCTGGTGTCCTCCAGTAGAGAGATATTAGATCTAGCTCTCACCCTGGTTTCCTCCAGTAGAGAGATATTAGATCTAGCTCTCACCCTGGTTTCCTCCAGTAAAGAGATATTAGGTCTAGCTCTCACCCTGGTGTCCTCCAGTAGAGAGATATTAGATCTAGCTCTCACCCTGGTGTCCTCCAGTAGAGAGATATTAGATCTAGCTCTCACCCTGGTGTCCTCCAGTAAAGAGATATTAGATCTAGCTCTCACCCTGGTGTCCTCCAGTAGAAAGATATTACATCTAGCTCTCACCCTGGTGTCCTCCAGTAAAGAGATATTAGATCTAGCTTTCACCCTGGTGTCCTCCAGTAGAGAGATATTAGGTCTAGCTCTCACCCTGGTGTCCTCCAGTAGAGAGATATTAGATCTAGCTCTCACCCTGGTTTCCTCCAGTAAATAGATATTAGGTCTAGCGCTCACCCTGGTTTCCTCCAGTAAAGAGATATTAGATCTAGCTCTCACCCTGGTGTCCTCCAGTAAAGAGATATTAGATCTAGCTCTCACCCTGGTGTCCTCCAGTAGAGAGATATTAGGTCTAGCTCTCACCCTGGTTTCCTCCAGTAAATAGATATTAGGTCTAGCGCTCACCCTGGTTTCCTCCAGTAAAGAGATATTAGGTCTAGCGCTCACCCTGGTTTCCTCCAGTAAAGAGATATTAGATCTAGCTCTCACCCTGGTTTCCTCCAGTAGAGAGATATTAGATCTAGCTCTCACCCTGGTTTCCTCCAGTAAAGAGATATTGGGTCTAGCTCTCACCCTGGTTTCCTCCAGTAAATAGATATTAGGTCTAGCGCTCACCCTGGTTTCCTCCAGTAAAGAGATATTAGGTCTAGCTCTCACCCTGGTTTCCTCCAGTAAATAGATATTAGGTCTAGCGCCCACCCTGGGAAAAAAAAAGTGTTTACATGCAGTTATTACACATAGTGTTATCAGGTTAACCATAAACTGTCCATGTCAAATGCAACAAACCTTCTGCCATTTTTTCCTTTAAATCCAAAACAAATTAAATTATTCCTTAACTGAGCCATTAAAATAACATTATATCAATGTTCTATCACTATGTGTTATCTAATGAACATATCAAGACTGGATTCCTGGAGAGGGGTTCCCCCACATCACTACTAATCCCAACTTGAGGTCCTGAGAATAACCACTACACATTTTACATTATAGTCATTTAGCAGACGCTCTTATCCAGAGCGACTTACAGTTAGTGAGTGCATGCATTTTTCATACTGGTCCCCCCGTGGGAATCGAACCCACAACCCTGGCGTTGCAAACTGAGCTACACCTGATCCGACCTGTCCTAGAGACGCTTACTAAGCTTCCATCAGGACTACAGGAGCTTTCTTGTTTGTGAATAAACTAGATAAAGTTAACTCTTTATATTTATAGATATAGGTTAACTTTGCGTAGTTATTGATGTACCCATTTCTAGTGTGCATTCTGCTCAGTTAATTGATTTGGCCATTCACAGGAATGTGTCTGGCATTCAACAGCACTGAGTCAAAGACAATATTAACCATAAACATTTACATAGATTGCAACAACCACATAAAACAGATGTCATCACTTTCTTTGGTATAAATACTGCTGAGCACTGTTGCAGGCTATGTATTTATTTCAATATTAGATATATAATTTTAAAAAATCGTGCAAAAAACCTTGATGGTAACCTGTCCATATAGTTTTATCTAAGTTTAAATGACAGCTAGCTAGCTGTATTCTTTCCTAAACCTTACTAATGCTATAACTAATACTTTAAAACATGACCAGACAGATACTCACCTGGT